>NC_087202.1:84643960-84713960 GCF_015104395.2 Macrobrachium nipponense | reverse complement strand
TTCTAAAATTACCCTATGATGAAAGGATTTTAGATATTCCTTGAATTTTAAAGCTTTTTAACATAAATGTTGTTTTCAGTAATATTAATGTCAAGAGTTTAGTAAAAAAAAATTCTCCTAAAGATCTTCCAGGCTGCATATATAAAATTCCTTGCAAAACGTGTGATAAAGTCTATTACGGACAGACCGGTAAATCTCTTTCACAACGTCGCAAACAGGACCAATATTCTGTGAGAACTGGGCAAATATCGAATGCATTATTCGTACATATGAGAGATTTAGATCACCCTATTAACTGGAGTCAAGCAAGAGCCTTAATTCCATGTAATGACACAGTTAAAAGGAATATCATTGAATCTTGTTTCATCAGGTCAAATGATAGAAATGTTCTAAATTTAAGTCTTGGCTTATTTAAACTTGATGCTTTCATAATGAAAAAAGTTGTAGATAAATATAAGCAACAAAATATATCCAGTTTTTACATGTTTTGGACTGTAAAGGTACTTTGTAATTTCGGTTAGGGTCAAATCTGTTTAGGTTTGTGACCGTGTGATATCCGATAATCCTGGATTATCTCTTTTAATTTTTACCCTTTTGACAATTAACCATCTGCTATTTTTGATCTTGTTGTGTACCTGAGACCTTTCTCTCCAATTGTATTTCATTAGCTCCTTGACAATGTCTTAGTAAAGACGAAAGCGCTTGGATTTCTGACTATCATTTTCCTGTGGTATTCGCTTATTTATGAAGTCACGTGCATCTACTGAGATTTTTTAAGCATACATACATACATACATACATATATATATATATATATATATATATATATATATATATATATATATATATATATATATATATATATATATATATATATATATATATATATATATATATATATATATATATTAGCTTAAGCTTATATGGAAGCATAAAAGTCTAATATGGGCTCTCTCTCTCTCTCTCTCTCTCTCTCTCTCACTATAGTTTAATTTTATATATATATATATATATATATATATATATATATATATATATATATATATCTTTTTTAATATTGCTCTCTGCGTCCAGTGATAACAACGGTATGAAGTTCGAATGATTTTTTTTTTTACACCGGAGTCTACACCCAACACGAATCGTCAGATTTTGTGTTGTTTGGATAAAAACGCGTTTAGCATTTGTTTGCTCGCCGTTCCTGTCCGCGGCAAAAATGTTTCCATTGAAGCGTTACTCCACAAAACAATAGCGGGTCAGGGATTCAGCCATCAAACGTTTTGGCTTCACAGGTGGGCGACTCTCGATAGCTGGCCGGCACGGGCTTCGCTATCAAAGCATTCACTGCTGCAATTTCAAAGCTATAGATATAAATATTATTTTATATTCGGTCGAAATGGCGTATGTATAATTTTTCGCTTCTAATATTCGTCATTTTTGATTTGACATTCTGGAAAATAGAAAACTGATAAACAGATAACCGACAATTATGAAATTGAATGATTTTAAGTCTGAAATTCATCTAATTTATGCTTAGTTTGGTTATGAATTGGAAACACCGATGACTCGTATTAGTGTATACGACTGCTTCCAACAGAGACAAAACATTAGAATTATGAAGTGTGGCAGGAATGGCAATAGATGTTTTGAAAATGTTATAAATGAAAGAAGGGCCACCCTGAAGCAGGAAATGGAAAGTAAGGAAATTGCAAGCTAGCCACGATTAAGTGAAATACATACGGCATGGCTATCCCGTAGAGTTTTACGATTAGTGCCCTTGCCGTGTTGGCTATCTGTAACTTGCCAGGACTTTCAGCTGAATTGATTAATTTTGAGTCACTGGTATAGTAATGTTCCGGGAAATGTTAACCATTCTGTTTGAATGTTTATGTCATTTATGCCCATCGATGTCGCTTCCATCACTAATAGCCTGTTCTATAAGCAAAAGCGAGATTAGGTTAATTACAGACAACAGTAGGGAAATTGATGACTTGCGTTTACGGGAAAGAAAGCTGGTGGCCACTGATACTATATTTATGCTAGTGACAAGGAGGTTAAGTTGGGTTTCAATGTTAATAAATGGAAAATTGAATATTGAGCGCAAAATACCATCGTGTTTCAAATGGTTGAATCTATGTGGTCTGGTTAAGTAGAAAAAATTGAAGTTAAAAGTTTGCGTATGTGGACGTTTAATGAGTTAGGTTTAGAGAGTGTAGAGAAGCGAACAGATCAAGAACTGGAGATGAAATTTCGAAAATGGTAGAGAATGAATAAGAAGTTGAATATTTCAGGTCTGTCGGACTGTGGCCTGAAATAGATTCCCCTGATTGTCCTTAGAGTTGACCAAAGTAGACAGAATCAAAGACTTAATTTGTTATAAGCCCAAAAGACCTTTTAAAATCTCCGCTCCAAAAGTCTGATAAATAACTATTATTGGCAACGAAAACAAAAAGCTATGGTTGGTTAATTTCCACTTGGCTTTTAGAATATCAACCATTTGCTTATGAAAACGCTGATGGGATGTATTAAAAATTCTTAAAAAAATATTATGGCATGTAGGATTGGTAGATTTTTATGAATTTATTGATGATATAGTCCTCTTACAGTGCTGAGCACTTGCATCATTTACCTAGTGAAAAAATAATCATAACTTCATTACCGATTGACCTAAATTTTATATCTTTTAATTTCTGTGTAAATTACGATTTGAAATTAAAGTGAAGCAAAGCCTTGGAAAAATAAATAAATGTCGTCCTTCCTGTAAAGGACTTACCTATGTGAAACCCGCCTGCTATAGTGAACTGTCGAATATTAGATTTGGGAATGAAATTTTGATTTTATTTACGAAAATTTGTTTCCATCAAAAGTTATGCGTGATGTTGTATTTTTAAACAAAATTCCATCGTTAATCACTTGTCTGATATGCGCCTCGGTGGCGTGATCGGTATGGTCTTGGCCTGCCACCTCGGTGGAGGCGAGTTCGAGTCTCGGGCATTCCACTGATGTGTGAGAGATGTGTATTTCTGGTGATAGAAGTTCACTCTCGACGTGGTTCGGAAGTCACGTAAATCCGTTGGTCCCGTTGCTGAATAACCACTGTTCCATGCAACGTAAAAACACCATACAAACAAACAAACAAAACAAACTTGTCTGATATTCGCAAAAACTTTACATTTCGTATTATCTGTGTACGGAAGTCATTATCGTATCCGCTTTACTCTTTTTTATTGGAAACATGTCAAAATGTTATTTATGGATTTCAATTATTTTTGTTGTTGCCAGGTTTCGATATGCAACAGGCAAAATACTCTTGAATCGGTCGATGATCCAGATATGAATCCGAAGGCGAATTAAATTGAAGACGATATGTTGAAGCATTAACCACAGTTGGCAAGAAATATTGGGTTTGGAGCATTTTCACACAAAGGTAAGTAAACATGAGATAACAGCTGTTTTCTTTCTATCAAACATTAAAATAATACTTATTCTTTTATCGTTAGGAATTTTCATTTTTAAATTTTCGTTACATTTGCGTTGCCGGATAAATCTGATACTGATGTTTTTCCAGTTACTCCTCAATATTCATTGACTTCACTTATTGATTCATTTAAAAAAAAAATTCGGCATGATTTCATCTTGTAACCGTCGCTTCTAGTATCCTTCAGTAAAAAAACATTGCATTATAGGCGTATTAAAGTACTGAGTTACTAATCACAGTCATCAAATCCGATTAATAGAAACAGAGATCTCTTCATTTTCCAGGGCTTTTTAGAGCACTTGTCGCTGGAAGGCTCGGCTCTGATAGAAGGTATATTTAGATAATAATAATTTTTAAGAGATTTACATTTGGCTCCATGTTTCTTATGATAGTTACAGTTGTTCTGTAAATACCCACTTTTAATGTTAGCGGAGATATTCAATTACATACTTAATTATCCAAATATTTATTTTCGCTCTTACGATTTTAAGGCTTCTTATTTCTTCCCTGTTTATTCAGATTTGCATACAGTTGATAAAGTGAATGATCACCGTATTTAAATTATTTTTTATGTTTTTATCTTACAACGTCCATTTCCCGTTCTTCGTACTATTAACGGAGGGAAGACTTCAAAACACAGGGACGGTCCAATGCATCCAGTGATTTTAAAGCAAACCCATTTCTTGTCGGATTGGAGGCTCCATCTCACCCGTGAGAAAATAAAGAAAAATATGAAACGTTTTATGCCTGATTCTTCAACTTCAACATAGCTCTTTGATGTCGGTTTTTTGGCAGAAATCCTTCCTCAATAGCAACAAAACAGTCAATACGTCAGATGTATACGATACACATCGTAAAATTCGTTCTCAATACGGACTCTTCCCCAATAGTGACTCAGAGAGTTACCGAAGTCTGTTGACAGCAAACGCTGCAAAGGAGAGAGAGAGAGAGAGAGAGAGAGAGAGACCTTACCTTACAGACCTTACAGTTCGTTCGGATTGCCCCAGGTCCCTCAGTGTGAGGCACCTCTAATGTCTACCAGAGAGTTGCTAGTACATCTTCCGGTATATTTTGCATCTTCCAATCTTGGATGGTCTGGGATGCAGTTTAGATATTTGTCGAGCTTATTCTTAAACACATCTACGCTCACTCCTGATATATTCCTCAGATGAGCTGGCAACGCATTGAAGAGACACCTGCATTATCGATGCTGGTGCGTAGTGGATTAATGTCCTGTGTGCTTTCCTTATTTTTCCTGGTATTGTTTTGGGCACTATTAATCTACCTCTGCTTGCTCTTTCTGATATTTTTAGTTCCATGATATTTTCTGTTATTTCTTCTATCTGTTTCCATGCCTGAATATCATGTAGCGTTCTTCTTTCTTCCTTTCCTTTCGAGACTAATTATAATTGTTTAAGGCATTGTAGTCTTTCCCAGTAGTCAAGGGCCTTAACTTCTTCTATTCTAGCTGTAAAGGACCTTTGTACACTCTCTATTTGTGCAATATCCTTTTGATAGTGTGGGTACCATATCATATTGCAATATTCAAGTGGACTACGAACATATGTTTTATAAAGCATAATCATGTGTTCAGCTTTTCTTGTTTTGAAGTGCCGTAACAACATTCCCATTTTTGCTTTACATTTTGCCAAAAGAATTGCTATTTGATCATTGCATAACATGTTCCTATTCATCATCACACCAAGGTCTTTAACTGCTTCCTTATTTGTGATTGTCTCATTATTAGATCCCCTATATGCATATAGCTTTCCTTCTCTGTCTCCATAATTTATTGATTCAAATTTATCAGAGTTAAATACCATCCTATTTACCTCTGCCCAATCATATATTTTGTTAAGGTCTCTTTGTAGAGCGGTTCCTATCTTCATTCACAACGTAATTTCTCTACTTATTCTTGTGTCATCAGCGAAACTACTCACTACCGAATCCTTAACATTACTGTCTATGTCTTCAATCATAATAACAAACAGTATTGCAGCTAACACCGTACCTTGTGGCACACCGGATATTACCTTGGTTTCATCCGATTTCTCATCGTTTGCAATAACTATCTGTTTTTAACCATCTTCCTACTTTATCTACGATATTGTGTTTTCTAATTTTCTTTGCTAATATATTATGGTCTACTTTGTCAAAAGCTTTTGCAAAGTCTAGATAAACCACATCTGTTTCATTTCCGCTTTTCATATTTTTGAATATGTTCTCACGGTGGACTAACAGTTGGGTTTGTGTACTTTTTCCGGGTACGAAACCGTGTTGTCCTATATTAAACAAATTATTTTTTATTAAATGTTTCATAATACTTTTCTTCATTACCCTTTCATACACTTTCATAATATGTGATGTTAGACTCACAGGCCTATAATTACTTGCCTCTAGTCTTGATCCACTTTTGAAAGTAGGGGTGATATATGCTAATTTGTGCTCATCATAAATCTTGCCTGTATCTACACTTTGTCTTAATAATATTGCAAGTGGCTTTGCGATAGAATGAACTACTTTCTTTAACAAAATAGCAGGGATTCCATCAGGCCCTGCAGCAGCTCCATTTTTAATTTCATTAATTGACTGCACAATATCAGCTTCATTAATTTCTATGTCAGCTAAATATTCACTATTTTCGTCCCTTACTTCTATATCATTATCTTCATTATATTTCTAGGGGGTGAATTCTCTCTTATATCGTTCTGCCAGTATGTTTGCAAATTTCCTTTTTTTTTCATTCGTAATCTCCCTTCAATTCTCAGAGGGCCTATTTCTATTCTTCTTTTATTCATCTTCTTCGCATATGAGTATAATAGTTTGGGTTTTGCTTGATATTTAATAGGGTTTTTTCTTCCAAGTCCCGTTTTCATTTTCTATTGATTGTATAATATTTTGTTATGCATTTTCTATCTTAAATTTTTAGTTTATAACTTTCCATGCATTTTTTTCTTTTGCAAGACCTTTTTTCCACTTTCTGATTTTCTGGAACAAGATCCTTCTGTCTCTTGGTATGCATGAATGATGTTTACTTTCTTCTTCGGTATATATTTATCCACTATTTTCTCTAATATTTTATATAATATCTCCGTATTTACCCTTATGTCATCGCTTACGAAAATGTTATCCCAATCTTTGTTTAATTCTTCATTTATTTCTGACCATTTTATATTTTTACTGTAGAAGTTGTATTTTCCATATCCTTCCCACTTTTTCATTTCTTGCTTATCTCTGTTTTCACTTGCTTTGGAATGAACTGTTAATTCTATGACATTATGGTCTGAAATACTCGCATTATAAACTATTATTTCTTTAACATAATTCATCTCGTTCACAAATACTAGGTCTAAAGTATTTTCCTTTCTTGTTGGCAGGTGATTTATTTGTTGAATGTTGTATTCTAGTAGCATATCTAATAGCTTCTCGAATTGCCTCTTATCTTCTGCACTACTATTACTCTCTTTTTTATATGTATAAGTACAACCACAATCTCCTATTCGTTCTTTCCATTCTACGAAAGGAAAGTTGAAGTCACCAGATAGGAGAATAGTCCAGTCCTTGTGATTTCTACATATATCATCCAATTTTTCAATTATTAAGTCAAACTCTTTAGTATTTAGGAGGTCTATATATTACTATGTTTCATTAATTTTTCAGATTCAAATTCTACCGCTATTAGTTCACATTCTGAGTTACTATATTTCTCATATATTTTTCCTTGTTTTTTGTCTTTCCCATATATCGCGGTTCCCCTTGATTCCTATTTTTTCTATCTGATCTATAAGTTTGGAACCCTTTTATTTGATCATCATTCCCAGTCTCTTGGGAATACCAGGTTTCACTTATATTCATTATATCTATTTTCTTTTCAATTTGGGTTAGTTCTTCTAAGTACTCTATTTTTCTTTTTGAGTTACTCGTAACTAAACCCTGCGCATTCATCACTATGATGGTTTGCGTGTTTTCTCCTTCATTTAATATTGGTAGTAATAAGGATTTTCCCATGTCTCTTTCCTGTTCTGGTATGTTGTTCTTTTTTTCATTTCCAGAAATTCTGACATTAAAAAATCCAACTTTTCCATAATATTTGATCTTCCTTCATCATAATTATTCATTTTGTGTCTGAATCTGCAATTTTCTCCGTTTCTGCAATATCCTCTTGCATAATAAATACAGTTATTATCCCTTGAGTAGAATTTTGGAGCTGATGCTTTGAAATTTTTTGCTGACATCTCTGCATATCTCATTGGTGGTTTGCTTTTCTCTTTTACCTGATATTCTTGATTTCTCTCTTTATTTGTTTCTTTCTTATTTTGGATTTTATTACTTGGTTGGTTATTTATTTGATTATGATTCATGGCTACAGGGTGCATATATTTGCATTTTTTGTCGAACTTACATCCTTTTCCTTCTTTTAGGTTTTTGCATATTTTTGGATGCAGATCTCTGCAATCAGAGAGAGAGAAGAGAGAGAGAGAGAGAGAGAGAGAGAGAGAGGTTGTAAAAGTGATGATGGAAAATGTATATTTGATTATTTTGTTCCCACTCAATTCGTAGAACAGTTTCAATAAAATGGAAAAATAATAGTTCGGTGGGAAGTTATATACAAACTCAAACAACTGTGTTTTTTCAAAATATTTGTTTGCGAAGTTACGTCTCCTTTGCTGATCTCTTAGTTAGAAAGCTCTTTTTAATGAGGTACCATTCAATGAAATGACCGAAGGAAATAACCAAAGTCTGGAGATGACCTCCTCACTGAAAGATGAAAGTCTACCAGGAACTGCAAGAGGAAAATATCAAATCACAATTTTCCAGATTCAGAGAAGCCTTTGGATCCTCCAGCTCTCGGGCTCAGCTCCACCCCTCCTCACCCCTGTGCCATCCCCTTCCTCCCGTCACCTCTCCCACTACCCGCCATCCCATTACCTAAGAGCAAATCGCCTGGAGCGAGACTTTTTAAAGATGCGAACATCTGCATAAAAGACAACACGGACTCTTCCGAAAGGAGGAACCTGGATCCTAAAGGGAAGTTAAGTGGAGCGTTTAGTGGTTCCTCGATAACGTAACACATACATACATATGTATATATATATCTTAAACTTACCATACACTTGTTCTTACAGAATGGTTTCAGGAAGTATTAACCATCCTGCTCCACAACAAGTACTATTTAATTCTGGATCATGATGAGTAGTGCCCTGTGATTTGTTCCATGGATGCCCTAAAAGCTTGCGCTACGCTGACTGGAATTTTGCGATGGTTACCCCTCCTCGTACTGAACATAATGTTGCATATTGCCGAAGTTCCTCGTTGGACGAGTGGGTTACGTGCTCGACTACCGATCTCAGAGTCCGGGTTTGATTCCCCGCTCTGCCAGCGAGAAATCAGAGGAATTTATTTCTGGTGATAGAAATTCATTTCTCGATGTGGTTCGGATCCCACAATAAGCTGTAAGTTCCGTTGCTAGGTAACCAATTGGTTCCTAGCCACGTCAAAAGTATTAATCCTTCGGGCCAGCCCTAGGAGAGCTGTTAATCAGCTCAGTGGTCTGGTAAACCTAAGATATATTCAGCCAACTGTAGTGTGGTAATGACGACGGACTGGGTGAATATATTGCATTTATGTTGGTGAACAGATCTATTTACTTCGTTCCTAAATTTGCCCACTTTCTTTTTATATTCACTCAGCTGCCGGAAACCTTGATTTCTTTTTTTTAATATGCTGACGAATTCCCAATATCGTCGGTAATTTGAATATTTGCTGACGGTATTCCTTCCTTTTCTGTGACTAGGTATTTTTTACCTTAAACATCTCTTTTTCTCTCTTTCTACTTCCTGGAAAGTGGAATCCTTTCAATGCAGACGTTCGGACACAGGAATATTCTAGTTGATCCCTTTTACTTGTGGCGTTAGAACCTCCATTTTACTTTTGAAAGAGTAAAAAAAAAAATGCAAACTGTATGATGATTGAATCGTACACTTCAATAGTGGTTTTTAAGCCGGTACTTTGCAAAAATGTTGTGCTCAGTATCAACAAAACATTCAATATGTTACGTGTATGAAAGACCTCACCCCCCCCCCCCCCCTCTCTCTCTCTCTCTCTCTCGTCTCTCTCTCTTCCCTCTCTCTCTCCTTCCTCTCTCTCTCTCTCTCTCTCTCTCTCTCAATTTAAGAGGAAGAAAAGAGTGAACTCTCTTGGTAGCATTCATTATCAATCACACACACACACACAGATTTATTTAATAAATTTATTACGCCCAAAGACGTCAAACAAAGTTACATATTAGCAGTTACATACAGTACATCAGAAATCAATAGAAAAAAAATTACAGCATTGAATCATCGGTATATCCGTTACAAAATAACATATATGAGATCGTATTCTATTATCACAACAACTGCAACAGACAGTTTAGCAGCCACCAAAGTGAGGATGACGAGTCAAAATTACGTCTAGGTGGTCATCTTTGAGTAAATATTTGGCAGGTTTGAAGTAAATTTTTGTTTTCTCCCTGAGGTAACAGATTCCTGACAGTGGGGCAATGAAGGCAGTAGTGTTCAAGGTTATTGGCATTAGCAAGGTTACACAGTTTACATGAGGTGTAGTGTGGTATATCTAGTGTCTGTCCAACCTGCTACACAGGACGATATCCCAACCTTATCCTGGCACTTACGACATTATGCCTACGCACCATGAGTCCACGTCGCCGGTACTTGTGACGGCTCTGCAGAAAGTTATCATGATGTTGTATGGAAACACTAGTGCCCTTCTCTGCATCCCTACGCTGTACTGTACAGGCAAAAGCGGCTGAATATATTCTATGTTTAAGGCAGCGAAGTGAGGGCTCAACATTTCTGTCATCAAGGTCCAGCGTGCAGGCAGCTTTAGCAAGACTGTCCACCATGTCATTCCCAGCAAGCCCAATATGGGAGGGCATCCACATGAAGGACAAGACAAGCGAGGCATTGTAAGCAGCAACGAGTTGACACAATATGTCTCGCACAACACGGCCAGTGCCTGGAGTGCAGATTTGGAGTCACAGATCACCAATCCATTCACATTTCTTCTAACAAGTAGGGTTACTGCATCCCATATACCTTGAAGTTCGCAATAAGTGGAACTGGATGAGTTTGGCAACCTGCGACCATGCCACCCACCCTCAGGAGATTCTAAAGTGGGGGACAACATAGCACATGCTGCACTTCCGTCTGCCTGTACTGAGCCGTCAACGTAGATGTGGTGTCCTGCAGGAACTGAACTTGACACTTTGGATATTGTTTCCAAAACCAGCTGCTTCTGTAGACTGGTATGGGCATCTTTAGAGGTTAGAGGTTGGTGAGAAAGTGACAGCAGGAATAGGAGCCCGCCATGGTGGCAAATCTTGGATGACTGCTTGCTCAGGTACACCGATATCAAGGTGTCGAAGATTTTCACATACTGCCCTAACTAGGTTATGGCCCCCTGGCCGGAGTTGAGGTCTTGGTGCATCTTCGTCAAGTGATGCTCTGAGGACAGCAGAGAAGTTTGGAGTAAATTGTGGAGAGAGAGAGAGAGAGAGAGAGAGAGAGAGAGAGAGAGAGAGAGAGAGAGAGAGAGAGAGAGAGAGAGATTTTCTGTAGAATGTAAAAGGCTCTATTTCTCTTTTATCTGTAACCGCGCAAGATACATTGGTTAAGGAAGGCCTTTGTTTGCTTGAAAAGCAGCCAAGAGATGAATACATTCATTGAAGTAAAGCAGCGCAAGATAACATATAGTTACAAGAGAGAAGTATTGCAAATTCACGTGAAATCAAATCAAATGATAAAAACCCAAAATAACCAGAAGCCGAGGAACCTCCAACTACCAAGTGGAAGTCTGGAAGGAACTGCATCCAGAAAATATCAAAGAATAGTTTTCCAGATTTGTATACCTTCCCTCAACCCGGGGGTATCCTACCTCCCTCCCACTGCTCCTCCTCCCCCCTCATCAATATCCCATTACCTAAGAGAGAATCGCCAGGAGCAAGAATGTTTAAAGTTGCGAAGTCCTTCATGAAAGACTGAAGATCTCTTCATGAAAGAATGAAAGAGCGTGCAGGAGTGTACGGACGATTTAGAAAAGGAGTGGAAGTCTTTATTCTTTTAAAACCTGTATATATATATATATATATATATATATATATATATATATATATATATATATATTAAAGGTTTTTGTACGGATAAAATAGCAAAAACTTTTATTTATACATAGCATCACGTTTTATATACTTCGTGATCAAGTTATTCATATGTACATATATATATATATATATATATATATATATATATATATATATATAATATATATATATATATATATGATATATGATAATAATATATATATATATATAATATATATATATATATATATATATTCAGCCAAGGCCACAGGAAAAATAAAAGAAGGCGTACCGAGCGCTTTCGTGTTATTTCAACACATTTTCGAAGTACAATGCTAAAAACACAGAGAACATTTAACAAAGTAAACATAAAAATTGAAAAAATTGAAAACAAATATTCAAAGTCCGGTTAAAACTAGTACAGCAGATACAGAACAGTTCAACAGGTGATTAAAAAGAAACAACCCTACAAATCTCGTTAACAGCAAATGGGTCCAGTTTGTACATACCCTGGCTTACATTCATTAAGTCACTGTGATATTTGATAAAAGCAGATTCAATAATATTCCTACGAGTTATATTATTACAATATAAAACAACTTTTGCCCCCTCCCAATGAATCATGTGATTAAAATTATTAATGTGTAAAAACAAATCATTCGACATTTGTCCTGTTCTCACACTATACCTGTGTTGCTTAATTCTGGTGTCCAGTCCCCTCCCAGATTGTCCGAGATAAAAACACTTAATTCAAGCAAGGAACCCCGTAAATGCAGCCCTAAGAAACTTTGGGAGAATTCCTTATTAGTATGTTTTTCAGTGTATTTGAAAATTTAAAAACGACATTAATATTAAGATTCTTGCAAAAACTTGGAACCCTCCGTAAGAGGTCATTATATGGTAAAACGAGCACATTATCATTATTAAAAGTCATTCTCGAAGTTGCAGAACAAAAAGTTTTTTTGTGCTTTTTGTAAAGCACATTCAATAAAATATTTAGGGTATTTTAATTTTTCCGATATGTTAAAGATATTTTCAAACTCTTCCTGAAGAAATTCCGGGCTGCAGATACGTAAGGCTGTTAAAAACTTAGAAGAAAAAGTAGCCCTCTTAACTTGATTACAATGGTTAGAATAATAGTGAATGTATGAATTTATGTTTGTAGGTTTTCTATACACTGAGTACTTGAAGCCATTTAGAGTACGGTGAACATTTACATCCAAAAATGAAAGACAACCATCACGTTCTTCTTCACAAGTAAAATTAATGGAAGGTACCAAATTGTTCAGTTTAAAGAGAAATGCATTTACATTTTCGGTTAGAGGCCATATGCAAAAAATATCATCAACATATCTAAACCACAGAACACCATAAGGCAAAATATAAGGTAAAAATCTTGTTTAAAAAAACTCCATATATAAATTACTTAAAACAGGCGAAAGAGGATTTCCCATTGCCATACCAAACTTATAAGCATATATATATATATATATATATATATATATATAATATATATATATATATATATATATATATATATATACACATACATATATCTATATCAATATATAATACACATATATATATTATATATATATAGATATAGATATATGTATGTGTATATATATATATATAAATATATATATATATATATATATAGTATATATATATATATATATATATTATG
Source organism: Macrobrachium nipponense (assembly GCF_015104395.2). Lineage (NCBI taxonomy): Eukaryota > Metazoa > Arthropoda > Malacostraca > Decapoda > Palaemonidae > Macrobrachium > Macrobrachium nipponense. The sequence continues at coordinate 84,700,655 of NC_087202.1, read as the reverse complement.
CTTATAAGTTTGGTATGGCAATGGAAATCCTCTTTATATATATATATATATATATATATATATATATATATATATATATATATATATGTGTGTGTGTGTGTGTGTGTGTGTGTGTGTAGAATTATAAGAATTAAATTTTGGAATATGTAGGAAATATAACGGTTAGAGAAAATAAAACAAGACAAACAACATCAAGCATGAGAAGAGGGGAACAGCATAAGATGAAGTAAATATATTTACATTTACAGAACTCATAATATACAGATTGCTTTAAAACATCAGAAAAGGAGGAAAGGACAAAGCTGGCAAAGATATATTTCAATAATATAGGAACCTGGGTTTAGCAAGAGAATTATCAGAGCAGAAAAAAGTTTTTATTTATCTAATTTTTTTTTGTCCTACAGGAAAAAAGATTGTTTTTTTTCCCTTCAGGCGCAAGGTAGTTGGGTTTCAGCTTACGTCATTCATCTCTTATATATAAAAGAAATAGGTTAAGAAAAAAGTATTTTGACGTATTTGGCCAAAGGTAAAATCACATTTGTTTATTTATGTAACTTACCAGGGAACAGGCTTTCAGAATAGCTGACCAGACGAGTGTGTGAATATTTTAAAATTTTATTTTTTTATAAGTTTTGAATATCAGGACTGAGGTTATGGTTTCTTTTCAGGTTTCATAAAAAAAACCAGACGATTTAGTGGACAAATAAATAATTGTACTCTGAGACTAGCATCAGGTGAAAGATAACTTTAGCGTCTGTCTTCTTGAACAGAGTATAAATAAGAAGGGCGGCTTTCAAATCTTCTTCCGAGCGTTGAAAATTAGGAGCACTAAAAGAACGACGTCTTCTTTGTTACTGTTGAATAACTTTTCGGTCGTGCCCAGTGTCAGTATGTTGACCTTTTTTTCTTTTGTTTTATTGAAGTTAATCTTTATTTTAGTACCAAGCCATTTGGGCAGTGCTCCCTAAGGTCTTAAGTCTCCTCCTCTGCGGCCCTTTGCTTGTTTATCTGTTGTTACAGTTTTGCTTTTCTTTTCAAGAAATGCGATCAAAGCCCCCCACCCCCCTCTTCGAGAGGTATTGTTTATGGTCCCCCCCGTATGGGAGTAGTGCCGTCAGTGCACCTCATTCGGTGCACTGTAGGCATTACTTAAGGTTCTCTGCAGCGTGCCTTCGACCCCTAGCTGCAACCCCTTTCGTTCCTTTTACTCTACCTCCTTTCATATTCCCTTTCTTCCATCTTACTTTCCACCCTCTCCAAACAATTGCCTCATAGTGCAACTGTTACACCTATCAACCCATTTACTGTCAGTTTCCATTTCAGCGCTGAATGGCCTCATAGGTCCCAGTGCTTGGCCTTTGGCCTAAATTCTATATTCAATTCAATTCAATTTATGGTCCCGTGATGTACAGGGCGGTTCTGCGCCATCACCTCAAGGCGGTTTGATTGTTTGCAGTTACTTTGATATATTGCTATTGACCTGTTTGCCACTGCTTTGGCACACTGCCATTACCTTGGGGAGCACCTGCTCTTATTGATTGCTGTCAGCTCTACTGAGTGAGCTGTCCTGCTCTACAAGTGGAGGATTTACTGCCCTTTCTCGGCTTGCTTGCTGGTAACGTGATATTGTTGACGCTGTCTGCAATTGGATGAGGTCACGGCGCTGGCGGGCATGACTGCTGCTGTTTTGGGGCCATTTTTATCCCTAACGACCAGGGAGCATCTCCAGACTTGGAGGTTTAGTCTTTTGTGGAGACCTTAAATACACAATTGTGTTAGGTTAGTCTTTCTCTTTGACCCTCTCCTACTTTCTGGGTCCCTCTGCAAGTACGGATGTGCTGTCTTCTTTATTTAATAGTGAAAATGTTTTGGGTGTTGTTTTACAAGTGTAGTTGTGTTTTTTTATTTTGTGCACTTTCATATATTAGTTTAGAAGTACGTAATTCCAGAGCCTAAGGTTTGGTAAGTTCCTGTATCTCCTTCGCTATTTTATCCGTACAAATGAATTTAACCAACTCTAATCATTGACTTATACACCTACTGTGTATATTTCTTTCTATTAACAACTAAGTACCATTTAACTTTCTCTTCATTAAGTCCACGATCAGTGCAGTGTCAACGTTCTTTCTCTCTCTCTTGCATTGATGTGCACTATCACGCAACCTTTACTATTACAGCACTGTTTATCAATTCCCCCCGAGAGATTGGCGTCAACACTACGTTCAAATAATATTTCAAACGGCTCAAGTTCAGCACTGTAATAATTCTGATTAAATTTCACGCATCAAATTTTGATTTTACTTACAAGCCACTCGCAACAGCAGCTATGCGATAGTTTTCAATGTCTTTGTGAGACTGAGAGATTGGATGTCATCACTATTCTTGAGCTATTTATGTGTAAATATGTACGTATATTTGTGTACGTGACCACGATACATGTCTGGAACAGGCGTCAATATATACGTTTGGTAAGTCTTTGATTTTGCCTGGTTCGTATCAAGAAAGTCATGGTTGAAGAGATTAGGATGGAACGTTCCAATTTCAAGCGTCATTTATCTTTACTTGTCTCTTGATCCAAGGCAGTCACTTATTGGTTTGTCAGCGGATGAGATGAATGGAAATTAAATTTTGTGTAGTTCTCAAATTCGGTGCCTCGGGAGACGTATAACGCCTTTCCGCTGTGGCACTTTCAATTACGACAAAACAAGGGTAAAGGAATTAGAACTTACGTAGTGTTACACAGACACACACATTATATATACACACATCATATATATATATATATATATATATATATATATATATATATATAATATATGTATGTGTATATAAATGTATATATATTATATCTATCTATCTATCTATCTATCTATCTAATCTATCTATTATCTATCTATCTATATATTATATATATATATATATATATATATATATATATATATATATATATATCTTAATACATACATACATACACACATAACGTATATTAATGAAAGTGAAAGAGCAATAAAGTACAGTTGTAATTTATTCCTTTTTGCAAGCTTGTTTATTAAACTTATTACACTGTTCTATATACTTTAGAGCTCATCTCTTCATTTGGACAACCAAAACCGAAGCAGAGCAAGCGATCAAGGTATCAGATAATGAGCTTATCGTTTGATGATTTTATTAATTATTATTAACTAAATTTTCTAACCTCTGAATTCTTAAGGAATGTATTCATTAAATGATGGCGCGGAGATACCTATGGTTCAATTTCCACAACTTTGAGAAATCGCGTCAGTGTCTCGGTTGTATAATTTTTTTTATAGGACTGCGTGACCGTATCAGTATTTTACACACTAAAGAGGTCTGGAAACACTATGTTAAAAATGCACTCTCTTTCTCGAGCATCTTGCTTTTCATATTCATACAGGTCGACATTGAGCTTCTACGAATGCGGTCCTTACATGTGATCGTGAAGGGTAACTCCTGGTTGTTTTGCTCTGATAGTGTACTCTGTTTTAACAGATTTTGCATATGAATAATCCTTGCATAGTATATTGATTAAATGCATAATCCTTGCATAGTAAATTGATTAAATGCATAATCCTTGCATAGTTAATTGATTAAATGCATAATCCTTGCATAGTAAATTGATTAAATCCATAATCCTTGCATAGTAAATTGATTAAATCCATAATCCTTGCATAGTTAATTGATTAAATCCATAATCCTTGCATAGTAAATTGATTAAATCCATAATCCTTGCATAGTTAATTGATTAAATCCAGGACATTACAAGAAGACAGAGTGAATTTATTTGTTTTGTTATAAACATTTAGTTATTTTCAGATGATTGTCTAAGAAATTTCTTTGACGTTTCTTTGACAACCACTGTTACCATCTCCCAAATATAATGAAATTTGCCATCCAGAATATTGTTTTTACCTGTCTTGTTAAATATTTCTAGACAGAATGAAGCTGAAAGATAATCCCTAATTTGGTTATAATAAGCAGATTTTATACATTATTTAATATGACAACAACATATTTAAATCCAAAGTCGTTTATTTTGATTCAGTACATCTGGAAAGAGTAATATTTCATTACATACTATTTCATTTGTTATTTTTCAGATGGAACCTGCTTAGCTCTCATAAAGATAAGACTAGATGTAAACTGAAGACGCCACTTGTCAGTTGCACTGGATATATATTTTAGAAGACACTTTCTTGTAAAATTCCACGCTTAGGTTGGATGCTACAGCTACCTAGATAGAGGTGAGTGACAGTTTCTATTTGGGAATGGACATAGAATCACCTTTGATTTAGCTGTCTATGTATCTTTCTTCTTGCATGGATAGATACACAATGCGCACATTGCGTTTAGTTCATGGTTATGAAATTGGAGATGGTAAAGAATATGAGTTCATTTCAAAAGGAGAAACCAGACTAGGTACTTTGGAAGCAAGATTTCTCTCTCTCTCTCACAGACATGTATGTATCTCGAGGCAATAATCATGAATAATTCACCCCATTAAATCACGACTATGGTCTATTTTCGTAGCTCTCTGCTTCGCTTTCTATCAAAGGCCGCCGTTTAGGCCTTGCCAAGCTGGGATTTCTAGACGCCATAGGCTCGGAATCTGTATGGCCATAGATATATACACCCACACGTCTGCAAACTGTTCGTAAAATGTGCATTTCATTGGTTTCCGTGATAATACGGCTATCTGGAGTATTGATCTGATCTTTCAAATGGGATGTGTCAGAGCCAATCAGGGATTCAGAATAGCGATTTATTTGAGTGGTATGAAGTTGGAAATTGTTAGAGGTGACGTTTGTTGTTGATTCTATGGTTTTTTGGTGGATTTCATTTTCCCAACGGATATAAGTCAAATTAAGATTTTATTGTTTGGAGTGGGGGATAGGTGTTGGTAAAAGAAAATGGTTGACACTTCTCACTAAGGAAGAGAAGAAGGTTGACGGAACTCTGATGCTTTGTCTCTGGGAAAAGACTAAATGTTGGCTCGTTTAAAAATGGCATAGTTTTTTGTCTTGAAATAATATTTTAATCCTAAATGAAAAGCCTGTTTCTTCAAGGACTTGATGGTTACCAAAAGTGAAATAATAGGACCGCAAAAAGCTGCTCAGGTGAAGTTAAAAGCTGCGAGAAGATTCCTTAATCATTTTAAACATTATTCATGTGGTGGGTTTACTTGTACTGTTTTTTTTATTTCTACTTATTTATTTCATTTAAGGAGTAAAACTTACGATTGGACGAGAACCCGTCATCCTGAAAGAAAAATTTGGTATGTCTCTGTACGTTAAAATATGCACCTTAATTATTACTAGTTACTGGAGAACTTGTGTATAGTCAAAAGAAGAGCTTCAGTTCGATTTGTAGCCAGGAAACATGTGCCTCTAATTTGGAAACAAAAGAAACAGGAGCCGTACTTTCTGTAGAGTCCGATAAAAAAAATGAAAGAGAATTTATTAAAAAAACAGCTTTCTTAAGGGACCTTTTTCTGCATTTGGTATCTGTTCTTGTTTTCGATTGAGCTGGCCTTATGCCAGCACGGGCTCTTTTGCTCATATGGTATTTTCTATCGTTTTCGAACTCATCTCACAAAGTTTGCCGGTAGCTTTAGGAGTAAGAGTCCGTGCTGGTATAAGACCACCCCATTCTAACAAGAAACAGCTACAGTTCGAAAGCTATAAGTTCAAAATAACATATGAATGTTGTAGAAACTTGATCCAGATAACGTCACTGACAACAAATAGATAAAGTCGATTACTTGATCTCCACATTTGAACTTTTTAAGTCATTCCACGACAAACGTTAGAGCAATTATCTGCTTTTAAAGGCTAAAATTGCGCTGCGCTACTACCGCTTTCTCTGCTTCTTATGTTTTTGAAATTCGATGAACATATGCAGACACAAGCCCGCGCGAGAGCTTGCGCGCACATACTCAAGGGACACACATGTGAACAGACACGGACACATAAATACACTCATGTATGTATATATAAATAGGTAAATAGATAGATATTCAAGATTCTTGTCAATAGACGTGGCTCGTTTACCGGCAACCGTTATTTTTGAAAATCTACTCGGGTCATGAACTGCTAAGCGTTTGTGCTCATGGCTGCAAACTTTTAGTAACCAAATTCTCCTGAGAACCTTATTAATTTTTGGAACCACGTTCATGTTATTTAGTGTCACTTAGACCGAATAGGTTATCTGAACCTTTTTTTTTTTTTAAGAAAAAAAAAAAAAAACTGGCATTAACAGCAGATCAAGGTTAGCTTAGGAGCGTGTGCTGGAAAAGAACCTGTCTGTCTGTCTGTGTATGTATCTGTCTATCGATTTATCAAAGTGAAACGGATCTGGGCAGATTTATTGGTCCGACCCAACTTGTAAGTCAAGGTAAAACAACCAGTAGGTGGGAGAGAGAAATTTTTTTTTTCTCCCGAAGTTAAGAGAATGGGAAGGGTATGCATCTTGCAACCTCATCCGTTTTGAGCTGAGTTGAATAATATAGAATTTAGGCCAAAGGCCAAGCACTAGGACCTATGAGGTCATTCTGCGCTGAAATGGAACTTGGCAGTTAAAGGTTTGAAAGGCGTAACATGAGGAAAACCTCAAAGCAGTTACACTATGAATCAAGTGTTAGGAGAGGGTGGACAGTAAGATGAAGAAAGAGAATATGAAAGGAGGTACAGTAAAAGGAACGAAAGTGGTTGCAGCTAGGGCCCGGAGGCACGCTGCAAAGAACCTTAGGTAATGCCTACAGTGCCTAATCCGTAATGAAAAGGAAACGGGAACGTGTAGAAACAAAGGGATATAACTTGCTTAAGGCTTCCCTTTCAAGAGAAATGCTATCAACTGGTACCAGCCTTGTCTCACTATTGAGAGTTTACAAATTGGGGGAGGGGGGAAGGGGAGCGGTTGGTGGAGGCTTATATGGTGTCGGGGGTGGGTGGCATTTAAGTTGTTGGACCCTTTTCCAGAAGATTTCACCGTGCCTGAATCGGCCTTGGCAACGAATTATATAAGTACGTATATATATATATATATTATATATATATATATATATATATATATATATAATATATATATATATATATATATATATATATATATATATATATATATATATATACACACACACACACACACATATATATATATATATATATATATATATATATATATATATATATATATATATATATATATATACATATACACATATACATATATGTATATATATATATACATACACACACACACACACACACACACACACATATATATATATATATATATTATATATATATATATATATATATATATAGATATATATATATATATATATATATATATATATATATATATATAGATATAGTGAGTATAAAATTACTGATTGCTTATGGATAGCAGGCGCTATCGGACCTATTGGCATCTTGATCGGTGATTAGAAAATCAATTTTATGAATTATTAAGCACTGCAAAAATAGTAGTCAATAGTTTCCATCGAAGTCAGAATCTTTTGTCTTCATCTCACATTCCATTAAAACTTCGGCGGAGGCAAGGAAGGTGGGCAGGTAAAGTCGGTTGTTATAAGTTTTAGAAAGAAATTACTCTTGACAATCATTAAATTCGAATGATGGGAAACTTTTCGCATTAGTTTGGTTTAATGGAACTTCTGTGATATTTTGAGCGTTTGAAGGTGATTACTGTGGAGTCAAACATAAAAAATTTTTCTTTTATATGTTGTACCCTGATGAGGTGTATCAAGAATACACGAAAGCGCTAGGTACTGCTGCTTTTCCTTTTTCCTGCTGGCTCTCGATATACAATCGAAAGACGAGATTCATTTCCACGTTGGTATCTGGTTTGAACAGAGAGAATTTATTCCTTAATATCCGTGTTTCCAGCGCTTCTTTTTGTTCTCACTCTGTCTCTCAGAAGCGTAATGGGGGAATTTCCATGAACTTTTGCGAAGGGGCAGGCCATATAATATAATAGGCCAAGAAACGTTAGCTTGATTTTTAAATGTTACTGAATCCGGTTTTAGATCCGGATTATTTTCGTCGATACTATAGGGAGTACCTATAAACTCTTTAACTACTTAATCATTTTTATTTGTTATACTATCGAAATTCGGAATTCGTGTAAATACCTTAAAACAAAGTAAATATATAACTTATAACCTTCGAATTCATGGTGACCGTCATCTTGGAAGTCCAATCCTAGTTGCCTTTTCACAAATTTGGAATTCAGGATGACTCCCAATTTATTTCGTTTTTCATGTATATACTCGGAACGGTTATACATACGGCATCAATTTTCTTTTTCTTTTACGTTGCATTGAACCAGTGGTTATTCAGCAACGGGACCAACGGCTTTACGTGACTTCCGAACCACGTCGAGAGTGAACTGCTATCACCAGAAATACACACAATGGAATGGCCGAGAATCGAACCGCGACCACTGAGGTGGGACGCAAACACCATACCAACCACGCCACTGAGGCTTCTATGGTATCTGCTTTGTCACGTCTAATTCCATCTTGTATCTGTGTCACTGAAATCAAGGTTCAGTGGTAGATTTAAAAAAAGAAAGATTAGAAGGTTTTGGTAATGGTTTCATGTACTTGAGTGTCGTCAATAAAACTGGTAGTTCGCTGACGTGAGACACCGAAACCAGTTTTCGGCCGAGTGACAGGTGGACGCCTGTAGAATGGAAAGTGGAAAGACGAAGAAAGCGAATCACATTAGAAAAGGGGAGAGTTTGGAGGACACCGATTTAGTGTGAAGGCCAAAAAAACAGCCCCTCCTTCCGCTTTGTTTCGTTTTTCTTACCACCGTTAAGGTCATCAGAAGGGTTATTTTTGCCGTAGTGATTCATGAAAGACGTTTGCGAAAAGGGATCAATAGTAAAAAGAGCGAATGAACTCAAAATAAAAAAAATTCGTTTTGTCAAAATGAGTGCCTCAACTTAGGTGCTGTTGCATGAATCGATAAATACCTTAACCAACATGTGTTTATTTTGCAGTTATATTTTCACATATTAAAAATACACTAAGCGAGTCACCGCACATTCTCGCTCTCACTTCTCTGTCAGTACTCTAATTGCAATTTCGTCAGCTACCTAAGTATCTCTGGGAAACCCTCTTACAAACAAACCTCTGGGGCTTCGTGGGCCGAAGTTTGATACTGTCTGCCCATGCCATCGATGATTCCCTTGATAGCTCTTTGGGAAGTTCTGTGTACAACTTCATAGTGGAATCCTCATGCATGTTCTTGGCTCTTTCATTATGAGCCAAATTTGAATGTGTTGCATTATCACCGCTCCATGGACCATATTGTTAAGGTTTTGTTTTTGACGTTTTCTTCTGTCTGTTTCCTCACTCCTTTACTTATTTTTCATGTCATCCTTGGTGATCGTATTACTGAAATATTAATCTTGACCTATATTTTACGATCAGGGATGATCGTAAGACGAAATTTAACATATGCCTAAAGTATTTATCGGAAACTAGAATAACTATAGACCTCTGATTGTGACGGTTGAACGATTTGCGTTGAAATGATTGAAGTTTTGACGTAGTTTACAAGGCCACAGTCAATTTTAAATGTCTGTATTAAATTTGTCTGTGATTTCTCTGGAACGTGATAGGAAACCTGAAGGAGGATACTTGTCTTATATCTTTTTACGGTGACTTATTTTTCAAGTTAATCTAACGGTCATCGTTGCATCTTTCTCTAGTCGTGATAGAACTTGTGAGAAAGATATCTCGAAGAATGGTTTAACCCGGATTAATTTGGATCTTCGACTTATGTATCGAGGTCAGGGGTCAAATTAAAGGACAAAGTATTCATTTTGAGCGTTTTGTCATTCCCATTTTGATGGGACTTGGTAGGCAGGCATCTCGGGAGGGGTGATTCACTGCCCCCAACATTTTTTCCATGTAGCTTACAAGTTCAGAACAAGTTCAACACAGCTTGGGGCAGTGTTTTCGCTAATGACTTTGAACTCGACATTTTCCAAAGTTACAGGTGAATTTAAAGTCACAAAAGTTTTTCTCTAATATCCATGAATCAATGTACTTCATATACTGTAATTATTACATTTTAGTGAAACTGTATTTTGTGAGGTTTGTTGCGACTTATAGTGTCTGTTTCCGTAATTTATACATTTTATAATTATTATTATTCATCATTAAACTGCTTTCGTGAACAAAAGATGTATTCAGAAAATAAGACAAAAGTTACGTCCATATTATGTTTGCTAAAAACTTTCTTTATTTCAAGAAATCACGTCGGAAGATTTCCACGATTTCATCAAATAACAGTTTAAGTAATACCGAGAGATATCACGTAATTTCTCTCTCTCTCTCTCTCTCTCTCTCTCTCTCTCTCTCTCTCTCTCTCTCTCTCTCTCTCTCTAGCCATATCCAAGTTTCATATAACGGTGAAGAGTTCTGCCGCAAAATATTCAAAGAATTTTGCAAATCTTCGAAGAATCGGCCCGAATTCTTCAAGCCTCTTTTAATATCGTTCAATTTATATCCCCCGTCCTTTCTTTGCCTTATTTATTGCTTTAATCGTTCCTACTGAATATTTCTGTTATTCATGTGCGTTCGTATATTGCTTTCCCTTTCAATGTGACTTAAAGAAAAGAAAAGAGAGCAAGTTATCATTCTTCGTACTTTTATGTTTATCTGCGTGCGTGTTAGTGTATTTAGCCATTTCAAGTACTTAACTGTGTAAAGAAATTATCTTATGTAGTTGAATATCAAGTTACGGTATATTCTGACCTTTTTTTATGAATAATGTAATACTTGCTAAACTGTGGTTGTTACCATAATTTACACGAACCGTATTTTTCCTCAAGCTCTTATAGAGAAGAATGTTTTTCAAAATGAAGAAATGTAATGAAATTGTAATATACAAAACAACGCAAGTAATTATGTCCTCTTTGTAAGATATCGAAAAGCGCATTAGCATCGTCAATTTTTTCCCCAAGTAATTACTTTTGCATTTCCTTCTTTCTAGTAATAGTTCCTTATTTTGGGCACTGAACGTCTCAAATATACCAGGTTATTTGCTTAGTGAATAATGTGTGGTTTTTCATACAAGGATCATGTCATGTGTAAGGAGGTGGGTATGCATAAAAGTTTACCGTCTAATAGGTGACCTCATAGCATATGCTTCTGACTTTAATTCACCTCAGTAAGGTCACCACTCTGTCACTACTCTACTTTGCATTTCATGTTTCTCAGACTACAACTTAGCAATCTGAAAGTCAACAATTTCTTGTGTCTAACATTATATTCACACCTTGGCCGTGTAAATGTACTCTCTTTTGTGTTGTCTTGCGCACTTGCTATTTTTATGAGCGGGAAGTGTGGTGTCTTTTACGGGTAAAATTCTATTTAATTTTTTGTGTTTTGACCTCGATCGATGTCAACCTCGTTTTTCCTATAATAACACACTAAAAGGAATGTTCATAAAAAATAGCCCTAAGAAAAACAACAACATAATATATAAAATTCCATACTTGGACTGCCTCTCTCTTTATATCTGCCAATCTAGCAAGGATTTAGAAATACGAATTAAACAGCATAAGCATTATGTCAAAACTGGGCAAACATCCAGTGCTAATTATTCATTGATTTAAGTGAAAACATCCAATGCTAATTATTCATTCATTTAAGTGTAAACATCCAATGCTAATTATTCATTCATTTAAGTGAAAACTTGCACAGGATAAATTGGACTGAAAGTTCAGTAATTGTCTGATCAAAAGACTTCTCTTCACGAAATCTTTTAGATTTCGCTATTATACAGCTTTCCTACAGTTGTAATCTTAACCGTAGCCTGGGTTATATTATTTGGATCCCCGTGTTAGTTAAATGTTCAAGGATGACCTAAAAGATATGTATTTTTTATATATACGTATGTTTAATATTTTTTGTAGAAATGTTCACCTCGCAAGTTAAGTATATCTTAGTTTTACCAGACCACTGAGCTGATTAACAGCTCTCCTAGGAATGGCCCGAAGGATTAGATATTTTTACGTGGCTAGGAACCAATTAGTTACCTAGCAACGGGACCTACGCTTATTGTGGGATCCGAACCACACTATATCGAGAAATGAATTTCTATCACCAGAAATAAATTCCTCTGATTCCGCGTTGGCCGCGCCGGGATTCGAACTTCGGACCACCGAATTGGCAGCCGAGCGCAAAAACCACTCATCCAGCGAGGAACTTCACCTTTCAAAAATTTTTATTGTTTACCAATTGGAAAGTTATCGACTTGTACTTCTATAACAGTTTTTGGTATTCATTGACCTTTTTTTATATAATCTTTTTAATTGTCTTGTCCCTGCTTCTGAGCTGATGGGCCTAATCTTTTGTACAACCTCTAAACCCTGTTTTGATAGGTCTACTAACTCTTCAATTGTGTAGGATTCTAGGTACATATCTTTACCTTTTGTAATCCCCCATCTGAAATCTATACGTGCTTTCTTTGTAATTTTTTTTCTATATTACTTCAGTCTGTAAAGGACAAGAAGTCGAAAGGCCTTGTAGAACGTCATCGTTTCTCTTTCCTTCGTGGAATTTGTCTTTATATGTATGTATGTATATATATATATATATATATATATATATATATATATATATATATATATATATATATAATATATATATATATATGCACAATTCCAGCAATAACCTCCTAATGACAATACTTCACTTTTGTTTATTTTCTGGCGTAAATGAATTCATATTAGGCCTTCCCCACTTTTAAAAATTATTTCATGTATTTTGTCCGCAGAACAAATGAGAATTTTTATGAGACAATAACTTTCAAAGGGCGTGGAGCCCCCTCACAACAGCTGTCACTGTCGTGAAATCTATGCTAGACACCCGGTGTTACCTTTGGTTCTTGTGAGTTTTGTATGTAGAAGTTCTATGGAAAAATTCTTTTATGGCGTTTCGCATTTTTTTTTTTTACCAAATTAAAATTTAATTTCCATTTTCTTTACATTAGTTCGCTGTGCCTAGACAATGGGAAGGTTTAATTTATTTATAAATTACATATTACACACACACACACATATATATGATATATATGTAAATATAGAAGTTTTATGGAAAAAATTCTTTTATGGGTTTCGCATTTCTTTACGAAATTTGTAAAGCATTTCCATATTTTACATGGCTTCGCTATGACTACATAATTGAATATTTAAGTTATGTGTATATCTATCTATCTATCTATCTATCTATCTATCTATCTATCTATCTATCTATATATATATATATACATATATATATACATATATATATAGATATATATATATATATATATATATATATATATATACTAAGTCATATCACATTACCGGGGATTTATGTAGATAAATCGAGCTACAAATGTCCTTTAATATCTAATTCGCTCTACCTCGGAATTAATATATTTTCATATATGTTTAACCGAAGGGGAATTTTTTAGGCGATAAATAGAATTGCCGGCCGACGGGCACGAACCATCAACATCTTCAATTCCAGGACAGGCAGTGAAGCCTTGCAGCCCACCCCGCCACCGCAAGAGGATATAAGTTTATGCCGCCTCCCACCTCAAATACCTGCCGAACTCAGATATTTGTAGTTTTTGGAGACTGCATCAAACCCCCTCATTCTCCGGTAGCGTTGTTGTGCTTTTGCCCGCACGTAGCCATTATATAAGTCATATCACATTACCATGATTCATATACATATATTGAGCTACGAATTTCCTTTAATATCTAATTCGCCCTACCTCAGAATTAATATATTTTTCATATATGTTTAACTGAAGGGGAATTTTTTAGGCGATAAAAGAATTGCCGGCCGACGGGCACGAACCATCGACATCTTCAATTCCAGGAAAAGCAGTGAAGCCTTAGCCCACCCCACCACCACAAGAAAGACATAAGTTTTATGCCGCCTCCCACCTCAAATACCTGTCGCACTCAGGTATTTGAGGTGGGAGGCAGCATAAACTTAAATCCTCTTGTGGTGGCGGGCTGGGCTAAGGTTTCACTGCCTGTCCTGGAATTGAAGATGTTGATGGTTCGTGCCCGTCGGCCGGCAATTCTATTATCGGCTAAAAATTCCCCTTCAGTTAAACATATATGAAAATATATTAATTCCGAGGTAGAGTGAATTAGATATTAAAGGACATTTTTAGCGATATATATATATATACATACATATATATATATATATATATATATATATATATATATATATATATATATATATATATATATATATAATATATATATATATATATATAATATATATATATATATATATAATATATATATATATAAATATATAAATATATATATATATATATATATATATATATATATATATATATATATATATATATATATATATATAAAGGCTATAAAGCAGGGATCACAAGACATATCATCAAAAAGGTCATAGTTTATTAACAATGAAACGTTTCGCACATCTCTGTGCATCTTCATCTGTAAACATAAGATAAAAATCGTTAGAATTTCCAAAAAATATTTTAAAATGAAGTCAAGAGAAACAGCAGTATTGTATACAAAAATTAATATAACTTAAAGAATGTAACCAACATTATTTTAGATCACATTATTTTAGACAAGAATTTTTATGACGATCATATAGTTTTTCATGGTTTAAATAGACAGCGTTTATATATATATATATATATATATATATATATATATATATATATATATATATATATATAGCTAAACTAAACTATATATATATGTATATATGTAACTAAATATCTATATATATATATATATATATATATATATATATATATATATATATATATATATATACATATATCTATATATATATATATATATATATATATATATATATATATATATATATATATATATATATATATATATATATAGGGAGAGTGGGGCACAGTGGGACGAAAAAAATTAAATTAGTTGCCAAAAATTATTTTCATTAAATATTAATGAAACTTTTGCATAATCTGCATCAATCTATATACTTCCAACTGTAAAAGAGTTCATCACCCTATGATTAATTCTTCATGGGTAAGAAAAAATACAAAATAAAACTTTTTCAAATTGTCCCACAGTGCCCCATAGCTGCACACAGGGACAGACCATAGGCCACACAGTGGGACGCATTTATTAGATCAAAATTAACATCAAAATATAGGTATGAGCTTCGCCTCTTTGTTTTTGCCACTTGATCTTGGTTCAGGCAATACAACTTAGTCTTTAATAGCCACAGAAGCTATATCAGGCACTTCAGGATACGTAAACTGTGTTTTTTTTAATTTCTTTTCAAGTAAGAGACCTCAAAATCTACAGTAAGATCTTTAAGTTCCTTATTTGAAATGAATATTCCTATACAGTACTTCGGTTAGTGCAAAATACAGTCACCTAATTTTGGTTCCCTCCCTTTCTAGCACTTTAAAAGCATGGGGATCAATTATCACACTCTCCTCCTCATGTGCGTCATCAGATGAATGATCAGAAAGAATAGGTTCCTCATCAGTGGATTGAAGTAGCTGGTTTTAAAAAAAAAAATCTTGTTCTTGGGAAGGTTTTTTTCTGTCTCTTGGTTTGTAGTAGTGTTCTTTTTTTTTATGGGTGGGGGTGTTTGTGGCAATCATGCTTCGACCTTTCTACTTCCTCGTTTTTTCGTAGATCAGCTTTTGGATATCCTCGAAATAACTGAGGGCTTAAGAATGCTTGTGGAGGTACCGATTCCCCAGATGGGCCAGCTCCTTCGTTTAATTCAAGTGTTGTATCAGTTACCTCATTCCCTTTGGTAGGCCTGTCTGTGACAGAGCTAGGAGCAAAATCATGTTCAGTAAATATTAGCATCAAGTGGAAATATTCCACTTTTCTTGAATCCTGATAAAATGTTTGAGGGAGTCATGGCTCGTTGATGAGCAATGTTGACTATTCCCAGCCGCATCACAAATAGTGACTGGAACACCAAGGCTTTTGTAAAAGGCGTAACTCCATGGCGAGTAGTAATGAGCTTTAAATGATGAGTAAACTCCCACATCAAGAGGTGCAGTTTATGACTACAATGTAGATGAAGAGTGAGTAATTGCAATCCCACACTCTTTTGCTAAGTCTAGCACTTGAATGGATAGATGTGAATCGTGATTTTCATATATTACAAAAGTTGGGGTGGGGGCCTTTGATGAACAGGTGTGTTTTATAAAATGTTGTATTACTTGTACAAAGAGCTCATTTGTCATCCAATCTGTTAGGTTTGCTAAACCAAGAGTGCCAGGGGAAGCTTCACTGTCATGTGGAATTTAAAGTTTGTGCGAGGAAACACCATGGCAGGAGGGATGCTAGTACCTAATGCATTAATCATGCAGCATGTTGTAACATGTGCGCCCTTTTCACTGCTTGTTGTTTGATTAAATTGCCTGAAAACCTTTCTGTGCTAGGAACTTTTGTGGTTTCAGGACTGTAATGTAGTAATTTAGTCAGATTGTAAATTCTAGAACCATCTGCAAACATTCATATCTACCATGTACTTCTCTAAGCTTCGCAAAAAGTTATCAATATTATGTTTGTTGAAAGTTGATCTTGAAAGGCTACAGCTTCTGGTTTTCTAATACAGATCACGTCTTTTCATAAATCCATGAGCCAGTCTTTCACGGCCATTTTTAGTACCTTCCATGATTGTGGAAAAGTTTTATCATTTATAATTGCCATTTCGTAAGCTAATTGTCGAGTAGATTTTTGTTGAACAGGCCATAATTCATCTTAGAGGGTGTGATTTGATAATCTTTTAGAGTCACCTCTCATCATATGTGAACAAAGACCTGCATTCATAATTCGGTCGCATTCGAATAATCGCTCATTCTTTGGCACCTTTGGCTTTCTGGACATATCTGGAAGAAACCTAGACCTACATATTTTCAACTATTTTAACTGTTTAGTCCAGGAGAATTAGATTTTTTTTAAAAACCTACGGAGCTGAAATTTGCTCTATCAGTTCCTGAAGAGATGTAGAATAACACAGTAAAAGTCACCAAGAATCCCCCTGGAGCAGTTTGGAAAATTTAAGATTTTCTGATATTCCTCAATATCAGTAATATTAGTATCAAGGGGCCTATTAGTAATTATGAGAGCCTGTGCAAAGCAAAATAGGCGTTTTAAGGGAATAATTTTTTTATAGAGTCAAGCTCTATCATACAAGACTAGTCTTACTCCTTGGTTCCAGTTTAGAAAATGAGCAAAATAATATGGGGGATATCAGAATCAGAAAAATTTCTCAAAATGCTCAAGGGAGATTCTTAGTGACTTTTAGGTGTTATTCTTCCTCTCTTCAAACACTGATAGAGCAAATATCTGCTCTATATATTTTTTTTTCCTTCATTACCCATATTTTGACCTAAAGCTCCTGAACTAGTTGTAAGGGAATGGGAATCTAAAAAAAAAAAATCCTTCATATTTTACTTAAATTTCCAGTATAGAGGAAATTCCCAATTCTGCTGCTACTTTCCTATGTTTTTTTAGATCTACTTTTCTATTTGTTCAGAATTTTCTCTACTTTATGAAGTTTTTTAATCTCTCAAAGTTATTTGTTATATTTTCCTCAAACATCCTACATATAGGCCTATTTATTTACTCTTTGATCTCTGAGTTATCTACTAAAATATTTACCCTCAAAATATTGTCTACCGATGCTTCAATTTATTTGTCTACAATACTACCTGAACTGAGATACTGAAAGGATGAAATACAAATATTTCAATCTGAAAGCTACCTGTGAAGAGTGTTTCGGGTAACTCCTTTTATTTCTGCTACCTTTCTTTGGCTAGTTCCATCTAATACCAATTTAACAGCTTCTTTCATATAATTTTCATTAAAGTTCCAAATTCTGTTTTTCTTTTCCTATTTCTTGGCATTACGTAGTCCTGTAAACAAGTCTTTTTTATGTGTAAAGCTTACATTTAGGTTCAAATAGGAATACAGTAAAAAATATTATACGTGTCATTATTGATAACAAATATTGTTTGAAGATTTTAACACAAACAGTGTAAACGTATTGATTCAAAATCATGGTACACAGTGGGACACTGTCCCACTCTGCCCCGAAGATTCTTGTCCCACTGTGCCCCTTATTATAATAATTTGACAATGAAATGAATACAGGCCCTTGCCAATAAACCCATGGCAAAAATTCTCCAGTTGTCATATCTGTATCCCTTCCTATATCCGATCACTGTATATTGGGATTACGAGTACAAACACTGAGCACTTGAATGCAAAACAAGTGAAAGGAAAAAAATTTACTTTACTCACCAAAAATTAACAAATGCTTGAAAAAAAGTTTCAATCTGTTGATCCCCAAAACAAAAATGGCTCAATATTTACATTTTTAGTTACTCCCTCTGCCACTAGGAGCTCATTTGAAAAATTTACCAATTAGTCACTTAAAAAGCCAGTGTCCCGGTGTACCCCATGTCCCACTCTGCCCCACTCTCCCTATACACACACACACACACACACACACACACACACACACACACACACACACACACACACACACACATATATATATATTTATATATATATATATATATTATATACATTATATATATAATAAAGATACATATATATTATATATATATATATATATATATATGATATATATATATATTAGCCGAATTGCAATGCATTATCCAAATATGGCCATTTTCCATGTATAATGATCAATGTCATGCCATTAGGCTGCACATTTCTTACTTTGAAGAAAATGTCCGTTTGACCCCCTCAAAAAATTTTTGATCCATTTTGACCCCCTGCAATATGGCCGAATTGCAATGAATTGTCCAAATGTGGCCATTTTCCATGCATAATGATCAACTGCATGCCATTAGGCAGCGCATTTATCACTGAAGAAAAAGTCCGTTTGACCCCACCAAAAACACGTAAGGCTATTTATATAATAACCATACCATTCGGGCCATTTTTGGCCCCCTGCAATATGGCCGAATTGCAATGAATTGTCCAAATGTGGCCATTCTCTATTGCATAATGATCAAACTGAGGAAATTGCAGCTTATTGGCAAGTATTGCTCTTTATGCACGGAAAATAACCAAAATTTAGACATTTTCCATGCATAGTGATCAATTGCCTTAAATTTGGCAGTTTTTTTCACAGTTGAAAGTAAAAGTCCATTTGACCCCTAAAAAACCCCAAGGCCTTACTATTCGGGCCATTTTTGTCTCTGCAATATGGTCGAATTGCAATCAAATGTCCAAATTTGGCTATTTCCATGCATAATGACCAGTTGCATGCTATTAGGCTGCATTTTTTCTCAGTTTGAAAGGAAAGTCATTTGACCCCAAAAAACACCCAAGGCTTTATATCATTTGACCCCAAAAAACACCCAAGGCTTTATAGACTAACCATTTGACCCATTATTGACACTATGCAGTCTGTCCGAATTGCAATCAATTATCCAAATATGGCCATTTTACATGGATAGTGATCAACCGCTTGGTATGAGGCTGCACTTTTCTCAGTTTGAAGGAAAAGTTCGTTTGACCCCTCCCCCCCAAAAAAATAAGTAAATAAATAAAATAAATAAATAAATAAACACGCAAGGCTATAGCCTTACTACTCGGGACTTTTTCTTTTACCTCCTGCAATATTGCCGAATTGGAATCAATCGTCAAAATGTGGCCATATTGCATTGGGTGTTTTTTTTGGGGGTCAAACGGACTTTTCTTGCAACTGAGAAAAATGCAGCCTAATGGCAAACAATTGATTACTATCCATGGAGTAAATGGCTACATTTCGACAATTTATTGCAATTCGGGCATATTGCAGGGGGCAAAAAAGTGGCCCGAATGATGAGGCTGTAGGGGGTCAACAGGACTTTTCCTTCAAACTGAGAAAAATGCAGCCCAACTTGAAAGTCTTCAGTTACTTCATTCACAATAAAAACACAAATTACATTGTTACTTGATTGAGAGGATCTCCCGCAGCTGTATTTCTGCCCCTACATGCACAACACTGAAGTGGTAGCTGTGTACTTAAGACCCAATTCAAGATGTGGACATTCCTTCCTACGAAGTTCTCTAGGCACAATAGGGCTATGGATTGCCTCAAAGTCCCTAGCGGTACGAAGGAGGACTGCACTGACACTATGGTTAGAAGCATCGGTCCTGAAAAAGAAAATCAAGCATCATTATTGACCTTGATGTTATATCTTTTCGAACGCATGTAATTGTATATATATGTATTTGTGTGTACCCGTACGTAAATTTTAAAACCACATTTTAACCCTGAATTTGTATGCATATTCATCTCCTCAGAAGGTTTAAACTGGGTGAAAATTCACCAAAGTTTTGCTTATCTAATGATTTATAGACTTCATGTTTCTGTTGCTTTGTGAGTCCAGAGGTCCACTCTATGCTTCTTTAATCCTTACCACACCATCCCACACTCGCTGGATGACTTTGGGCTAGCATTTAAAGAATGGCTGGACAAAGTTAGTCTTAATTTTAGGAAGAAAGATTCTTCTTACTCTTAGACCGGTTTATTTATTTCATTGATTGTCGTTGGCATTTTTTATAAGGAATTTTTTAAAAATATAAATAAAAGAATTAACAAAAACAAGAGCATCTGCAAGAAAATAAAACTGAAAAATCAATATGCAAATCCCTAAATCTTGGACACACCTTGTACAAAATCAATTCCACTGAAGCTGCCACTCTTTTTGACAGAACATATTATTGTTATTATTATTATTAGTGGGTTTTGTCCAAGTATACTTTTATGAAAATGCTACACAACCTACCCATACACTTCTGTTTTTTTTTTAAATATTATTTGCTGGACGGCATCGGTTTTGTACGGTACACCTATTTCACAAACGGTATTTTAGTATTTATTACGTAAAATGAACATAAGACTGTTCGTGGGAGATGTAATTTAGTATTTTACTATTATTACTTGTCACTGAACAGAGAGAGAGAGAGAGAGAGAGAGAGAGAGAGAGAGAGAGAGAGAGAGAGAGAGAATACTATTCGTGTTTGAAAAAAAGTGAAGTAATTTAGCATTTTACTATTTACTTGTCACTGAACAGAGAGAGAGAGAGAGAGAGAGAGAGAGAGAGAGAGAGAGAGAGAGAGAGAGAGCAACAATACTATTCGTGTTAGAAAAAAGTGATGTAATTTAGCATTTTCCTATTATTTACTTGTCACTGAACAGAGAGAGAGAGAGAAGAGAGAGAGAGTAGAGAGAGAGAGAGACCTTACCTTACCTTAACCTTACATTTCGTTCGGGTTGCCCCAGGTCCCTCAAGTGTGTGGGGCGCCTCTAATGTTTACCAGAGAGTTGCTAGTACATCTTCCGGTATATTTGCATCTTCCAATCTTGGATGGTCTGGGATGCAGTTTAGATATTTGTCGAGCTTATTCTTAAACACATCTACGCTCACTCCTGATATATTCCTCAGATGAGCTGGCACGCATTGAATAGACGCTGCATTATCGAATGCTGGTGCGTAGTGGATTAATGTTCTGTGTGCTTCCTTATTTTTCCTGGTATAGTTTTGGGCACTATTAATCTACCTCTGCTTGCTCTTTCTGATATTTTTAGTTCCATGATATTTTCTGTTATTCCTTCTATCTGTTTCCATGCCTGAATTATCATGTAGCGTTCTCTTCTCCTTTCTAGACTATATAATTTTAAGGATGATTGTAGTCTTTCCCAGTAGTCTAGGTCCTTAACTTCTTCTATTCTAGCTGTAAAGGACCTTTGTACACTCTCTATTTGTGCAATATCCTTTTGATAGTGTGGGTACCATATCATATTGCAATATTCAAGTGGACTACGAACATATGTTTTTATAAAGCATAATCATGTGTTCAGCTTTTCTTGTTTTGAAGTGCCGTAACAACATTCCATTTTTGCTTTACATTTTGCCAACAGAATGGCTATTTGATCATTGCATAACATGTTCCTATTCATCATCACACCAAGGTCTTTAACTGCTT
This sequence comes from Macrobrachium nipponense, assembly GCF_015104395.2. Taxonomy (NCBI): domain Eukaryota; kingdom Metazoa; phylum Arthropoda; class Malacostraca; order Decapoda; family Palaemonidae; genus Macrobrachium; species Macrobrachium nipponense. Next base: position 84,678,569 of record NC_087202.1, on the reverse strand, counting down.
CCTTATTTGTGATTGTCTCATTATTAGGTCCCCTATATGCATATAGCTTTCCTTCTCTGTCTCCATAATTTATTGATTCAAATTTATCAGAGTTAAATACCATCCTATTTACCTCTGCCCAATCATATACTTTGTTAAGGTCTCTTTGTAGAGCGTTCCTATCTTCATCACAAGTAATTTCTCTACTTATTCTTGTGTCATCAGCGAAACTACTCACTACCGAATCCTTAACATTACTGTCTATGTCTTCAATCATAATAACAAACAGTATTGCAGCTAGCACCGTCACCTTGTGGCACACCGGATATTACCTTGTTTTATCCGATTTCTCATCGTTTGCAATAACTATCTGTTTTCTGTTGTGTAAAAATTCTTTTAACCATCTTCCTACTTTATCTACGATATTGTGTTTTCTAATTTTCTTTGCTAATATATTATGGTCTACTTTGTCAAAAGCTTTTGCAAAGTCTAGATAAACCACATCTGTTTCATTTCCGCTTTTCATATTTTTGAATATGTTCTCACGGTGGACTAACAGTTGGTTTGTGTACTTTTCCGGTACGAAACCGTGTTGTCCTATATTAAACAATTATTTTTTATTAAATGTTTCATAATATTTTTTCTTCATTACCCTTTCATACACTTTCATAAATATGTGATGTTAGACTCACAGGCCTATAATTACTTGCCTCTAGTCTTGATCCACTTTTGAAAGTAGGGGTGATATATGCTAATTTTGTGCTCATCATAAATCTTGCCTGTATCTACACTTTGTCTTAATAATAATTGCAAGTGGCTTTGCGATAGAATGAACTACTTGTTTCTTTAACAAAATAGCAGGGACTCCATCCGGCCCTGCAGCAGCTCCATTTTTAATTTCATTAATTGCCTGCACAATATCAGCTTCATTAATTTCTATGTCAGCTAAATATTTCACTATTTTCGTCCCTTACTTCTATATCATTATCTTCATTATCTATTCTAGGGGTGAATTCTCTCTTATATCGTTCTGCCAGTATGTGCAAATTTCCTTTTTTTCATTCGTTAATCTCCCTTCAATTCTCAGAGGGCCTATTTCTATTCTTCTTGTTTTTATTCATCTTCTTCGCATATGAGTATAATAGTTTGGGGTTTTGCTTGATATTTAATAGGGTTTTTTCTTCCAAGTCCCGTTTTTTCATTTTCTTTTGATTGTATATCTTTTGGTTCTGCATTTTCTATCTTACGTTTTAGTTCTATAACTTTCCATGCATTTTTTTCTTTTGCAAGACCTTTTGTTTCCACTTTCTGATTTTCTGGAACAAGATCCTTCTGTCTCTTGGTATGCATGAATGATGTTTATCTTTTCTTCTTCGGTATATATTTATCCACTATTTTCTTCCATATTTTATATAATATCTCCGTATTTACCCTTATGTTCATCACTTACGAAAATATTATCCCAATCTTTGTTTAATTCTTCATTAATTTCTGACCATTTTATATTTTTACTGTAGAAGTTGTATTTTCCATATCCTTCCCACTTTTTCATTTCTTGCTTATCTCTATTTTCACTTGCTTTGGGAATGAACTGTTAATTCTATGACATTATGATCTGAAATACTCCGCATTAGAACTATTATTTCTTTAACATAATTCATCTCGTTCACAAATCTAGGTCTAAAGTATTTTCCTTTCTTGTTGGCAGGTGATTTATTTGTTGAAATGTTGTATTCTAGTAGCATATCTAATAGCTTTTCAAATTGCCTCTTATCTTCTGCACTACTATTACTCTCTTTTTTTATATGTTATAAGTACAACCACAGTCTCCTATTCGTTCTTCCATTCTACGAAAGGAAGTTGAAGTCACCAGATAGGAGAATAGTCCAGTCCTTGTGATTTTCTACATATATCATCCAATTTTTTCAATTATTAAGTCAAACTCTTTAGTATTAGGAGGTCTATATATTACTATGTTCATCAATTTTTCAGATTCAAATTCTACCGCTATTAGTTTCACATTCTGAGTTACTATATTTCTCATATATTTTTCCTTGTTTTTTTGTCTTTCCCATATTATTGCGGTTCCCCTGCCCTTGATTCCTATTTTTTCTATCTGATCTATAAGTTTGGAACCCTTTTATTTGATCATCATTCCCAGTCTCTTGGGAATACCAGTTTCACTTATATTCATTATATCTATTTTCTTTCATTTTGGGTTAGTTCTTCTAAGTACTCTATTTTTCTTTTTGAGTTACTCGTACTAAACCCTGCGCATTCATCACTATGATGGTTTGCGTGTTTTCTCCCTTCATTTAATATTGGTAGTAATAAGGATTTTCCCATGTCTCTTTTCCTGTTCTGGTATGTTGTTCTTTTTTTCATTTCCAGAAATTCTGACATTAAAAAATCCAACTTTTCCATAATATTTGATCTTCCTTCATCATAATTATTCATTTTGTGTCTGAATCTGCAATTTTCTCTCCGTCTTTCTGCAATATCCTCTTGCATAATACAAATACAGTTATTATCTCTTGAGTAGAATTTCGGAGCTGATGCTTTGAAATTTTTTTTGCTGACACCTCTGCATAACTCATGGTGGTTTGCTTTTCTCTTTTACCTGATATTCTTGATTTCTCTCTTATTTGTTTCTTTCTTATTTTGGATTTTATTACTTTTGGTTGGTTATTTATTTGATTATGATTCATGGCTACAGTGCATATATTTGCATTTTTTGTCGACTTACATCCTTTTCCTTGCTTTTAGGTTTTTACATATTTTTTGGATGCAGATCTCTGCAATCATCCCATAGCCATCTAAGTATGCAACATTTACCATATATTTCATAGTTTTTGACATACCTTAGGGATGTTTGTAGTAACATCTCTTTCTCCAAATCTGCAATTCCCTCTTTTCAAAGGTTGCAGATTTTGTCTTTCTTGTCTATTTTTTCCTCTTTCCCGTCATTGTGTAGATCTGGGTAGAGCCTCTTCGGGATTTGCTTTTCTGTTGTCATATCGTAATTTATTTCTTCGTAGAGAGAGAGCAGGTGGCAGTTGGGGCAGAATATAGCTGTCGACAATAATCGAGAGCATCCGGCGTGAAGTGGTCGCTACTTCCGTCACAGACAATTTTAAAACAAACAACTTTCCCTACCGGACTTTTTTCACCTGACATTTTGGATGGGTCCACTCGCCCGCATGAACCTATTGACTCAAACTTTATCTTTTGTTTACATTGTCCGTTCGATAGGATCTGGGAAAAAAATTGAACAAAAAGAAGACAGATGTCCATATATGATTGGCCGGAAGGATGTTTCAGTTGCTATGTGCAGTTACCGTATATATTCTTATGACTGAAATTTTATCGATGCAGAGAATTATAAGGTACACGTTTATATTACTCGATTACATTAGTATGTGAGTACAAAGATGTATACATCACGTCGAATCAGTATGCAATCTTATATTTACTCATCTAAACTAAACAAGCAAAGAAAGGTTAAAATAATGAAGGTATTTCGCTGTTATTCCGTGCAAGTGGCTGCCTGCCTCTCGGCATGGGAAAGAAAGAAAGATATTACTGCAATAACATGGTCTCGTATTCCTCTGGTTTTTCGTTTTTCTTGTTCAATTATATATATATATATATATATATTATATATATATTGTATATACTATATATAAATACATACATACATACACACAAACACACATATATTTGTGTGTATTTCTTTTCTTACACAGCAAGTGATAAAACGTAGAAAAGAGGTCATATCTTATCTCCTAGAAACGGTTAAGAGTGAAATGGGCTTCGGTCTCTGTTTGCCACAAACAATCTGGAGAGAAAACTCATTTCCCCTCTTGTCCCTGGGAGTCTTAAAATCACATAATCATAATGACCCCTAATAAGTATCCTGATGAGACCCGACAAGAAATAAAGTCTGCAGCTAATTGCTCTCCTTTGGGGCCAGGCCAAAAAGGGGGTTCTTTTGGGATATCTTCAACTTTTGTTTTTTTTCTGTCTTTCTCTTGGTTTATTTTCTTTTATTTACTTGGGAAGAGATTCCTTCGAAGGAGGATAACAAAAGATATCGGGAAACGCTTAACCTAGACGACTGCAGCCGCAGGTTTTTATACTCTTCGTGGATTTCCTTCCAAATTCCGTGCTCAAAATTTGTGTGTGTGCATCAGACACACACACAAAACATATATATATATATATATATATATATATATATATATATATATATATATATATATATATATATATATATATATATATATATATATATATATATATATATATATATATTATATAATATATATATATATATATATATATATTATATATATATATATATATATATATATATATATATATATATACACATGAGAGAGAGAGAGTAGAGAGAGAGAGAGAGAGAGAGAGAGAGAGAGAGAGCTGAACGATGAATATACAGTCAAAGGGAAATCCATCATTAAAAAAGAAGAAAAAAAAAGTCCCGACGAGGCACACCTCACCGAATCATGATAGTACTATTCAACAGAGACTCCCAAACGCCTTATGCATCGACGGAAAACACTGTCCCTCCTGAACTGCAGCATTTTGAAATAGAAAAAGCTGGAGAGTCTCAGTTACACACACACACACACACAAAAAAAACAATCCCTCGGGAGCGGAGAAACCCCTTGTCAGAAAAACCCATAATCCCAAGGGGAGATCATACTCGTATATCCAGTGTGAACTGTGTCTCGGTGTTGACCGAAACATTTTTCGAGCAAAATATTTTTAAACACTTCACATTTAATATTAGATCAATCGTAACAGACCCTGGGCACAATGTTGAGCTTATGACTCGTTAGTTTAGCTTAAAAATAAATAATGGTTCAAGTTATCTTTTCTGGATGTTTCCAAAATTATTCGTTGTTCGGGAGTTTTGGTGCATACCTTTAATTTCTTCTCGTATTTCTTCTCTGCTGCTTATAAATATGAGATTATCATTGCATATGTCAATTGTTGTATCAAAATTGATCATTATTGTCGTCTTAACGAAATACATAGTGAGTTTATACAGTTACTAGACATATTATTATTCACCTTATTATTATTGTTTTCTTCCAGATTGCTTAAATTGGAAACGCAATAAGGAACACGCATGTAGATGAATGTTGTATTCTCTCCCTCCCCGACCAGCCCCCCCAAAAAAGGGATAAACTACATTCTCGTCCAACAAAACCCAGAGAACGAGTTGAAATAAAATGCATTAAATATTAGTACACTTGGGCCTGGAGACGATGTACGTTCTTGATTATCAAGAGTCAAACAAGACGAAAAACGTAAGCACTGAGTCATTAAATACCCAATTAGGAGAGATGAAAAGGTCTCCAAGGTCAAGCGCCGAAGGTCAGATGTGCCTGGGCTACCTCAAGGACTGAATTTGTTTGCAAGCAGTTTGATTACCAGCGACATTTTGATGCATCAAATCCACGTATCTTGAAAATGAATTCCTGGGGTGATTCCTTCAGGTGAACATATTGTTCCGCTGCTAATTTGTTAACGGGGAGACTTGGCAAGGAATGCATTTTCATCTTTCCACGTCTTGTTGCCGTCTCAGACAGGAGAGGCATTTTCCACTTGGGTCTGAACAAGCCAGGAGATTAATGTAATGGCGTCTTCTCTGGCATTTTCATTTCATGGTGAAAGAACGCCATGAGGTTTGTATGTAGTATTCCTGCATACCACTCTCTCTCTCTCTCTCTCTCTCTCTCTCTCTCTCTCTCTCTCTCTCTCTCTCTTTTAAATTTATAGAACCAGCTGTAGTTCAATGATGTATATCTAGTATCTTACACTGAGTAATAGCTGAAGAAAGAATACACTCAAAAAGCGACTCTTTTTTTTAGACATACTATCACGTAATAAATCATTTTAGGTCTTGGAAACTGTTTCCCAATATGGAAGATATTTTATGCTCATCGCAGGGAACTTCTGATATTAATTTTCACAAAGTGGTCCGTGAGCTTAAATGTAGCTATATGTGGACTGAGAGACCTTTTATGTGTTATGTATATGCAGCCATAAAAAAAATAATGGATAAAAACAATAATGAAAATTCTGTTAGTCGTGAAAGGAAACCGAACAGATAAAGAACTCGGTGTAAATCACAGGAAAATGACAATATTACTGAATAAACAACCAAACAGATTATAACTTACATTTAAAAAAAACGATTAAAGCAGAGGGGGATGAAAATAGACGAGAATTAGACATGAAATGAAACTAAAAGAACGAGGCCACCTCAGAGTCGCCAAAAAGGAAATGAAAAGAGAAGAGGGCAACTTAACATTGGAAAGGTGAATTGACTGATCCAATCGAAAGTCTCCGAAAATGGGGACGTTTGTGAAAGCTCCCTGGAAGGAAATTGCATCTCGCAGTTGAACCAGGACACAAAAGTTCCCAGAAGGATGGAAAAAGTGAAAGTGCTGAGGCTATGGCAAGAAGGAAGGGTTCCTTCTTGCCATAGAATACTAACTCAGTAGTATTCTAAATGCTGTAATGAATAAATGAATATTGTTTTTCATTATTTACAAGATGTGAATGTGTCAAGCATGATCAACTTAAGTAATCGTAAAGTGAACTTTTAATAAATAAAATTGAGCTAAGAGCTTTCAATGGCAGGATAAAGAGTAGTTAGGCGCGAGTTCTGGATAACAGAACAAAAAGGCTATGAGTTTAAAGTAATAGAACACTAATTTAATATGTGAGTTATGAACAATAGAATAACGAGCTGTATGCAATTAGTGTGAGTCTGAATGGTGCAGAAATCTATTCGCATATTTAATGTAGACTGAATAATAAGGTTTATATTACTTTTATACAGCGATGACATGACAATTACCTTTAGTATGTGAGCTCCTACTTTTTTTCTTTATTACCAAGTAATACCTATATTTTACTCTAAGGTATATTGTTGAATGATGCGAATGAAACTTTTTTTTTTATAAGAGGTAGTGATGTTGTCACGCACTATGGATCTGCAGGCAAATAGCTAAGTGAACTTAAAAGTATTTTTATGTGAACCGTCTGATTACACTTCTCGTGCATTTTAAAATTCAATTAAACGTTCGTTCGTAACAGTACAGCATCTGAAGTAAATTTCACAAAGGGGCTCGTGAAGGTTAGTGAGATGAAAATAAATAAGATAGAACCAAGCTCTCTCTCTCTCTCTCTCTCTCTCTCTCTCTCTCTCTCTCAGTCATACATCCACAAACTGAAATTCAATGTATGTGTGCACCGATGTCAATGAAATCGATGTAGTATTTTTGTTAGCAAACCGGTCTCCATATAACTTTTTTTTATCTGCTTGTCCTAATTCTGTCTGTCTGTCATCAATAGCACAACTGAAATATTAATCGCGCAGTTTTCTACAAGGCTAATTACCTGATTGATGTCAAAAGCTCAGATCCCCATGACGCTCAAAGGGTTTATTGTCAGCCAAGTATCCGTAAATGATTCTCCAAACTTTGCTCTACAATATCCGTTTCACATTACGGTTTCCAATTAGAGATTTTTTTCCAGTAAAGATCTGAGTGAATTTCTCTAATGAAAGGTACATAATGATGTTGCGTGAAACGTTAATTGCATATATAATAATTCTCTCATCTTTGTATCCGTTGGCAGGTAATATTGATTCAGTGCATAAATACTGCTTTTGCAAAATTATATGAGAAAAGATGGGAAAGATAGGAAAATGAGGCCTTTGTCCCCTAAAGGACTTAATCTCTGTATTGGCAAGATGTCATCTGCAGAATTTGTCATTATTATTTATTGCTGTTATTTTAATTTTTCATTATTACTGTGATTAATATCAAGTTAAAGTTTTTTTACATTCAATTTTCGTATTGAGCCCTCTGGACCCGACTACTGTAACGTAACCACCTAAGGTCTCTAGTTGAAATTTAAGTTATATAATCTGTGCACTAACTGTTATAACTCTCAATGCATTTTTTTTCTCACCAATTTTATTACTGTTATTACCAGTATTATGATTACTATCTTTTATGGTACCTCAGCTATTTTGTGGATAAGTCCCGATTGTGTATGTTACTGTCTGTATTTTGTATATTCTATGTATATGGCCCTGAGCTGAAATAAAGGATATTTTTATTATTATTATTATTATTATTATTATTATTATTATTATTATTATTATTATTATTATTATTATAATAGAGGGTGCTTATAACATTTATTTCTAACTCAATATTATTATTATTATTATTATTATTATTATTATTATTATTATTATTATTATTATTATTATTATTATTATTATTATATTCGCTCATGTTGCAGCCATTATTTTTACAATAGTTGTTCTTATTCTTATTTATATAATAAAGATAATAATGTGTTAAGGTAATGTGTAGAGGATACACGAACAGACTGATAATCGAAACCAATATATCAATAGTATATTAGGTATTCAAAATTGCCTGACAGAAAACTTTAAGAATTTAAATAACTCACTCAACCTGCAGATCCATGCTTTGCACTTTTAATATTTTATATTATTACTTACAGTAAATAATAAATTTTTTGTGTGGGGGTGGGGGGCCGGTTGGGGAGAAAACAAAGTCGGCTGTTTCGAAAAACCCAAATACATTCACATACTTTGTTTCAGAACTTTGGAAAGAGGATAATGCACCAACTCATCCAGGCACTGTGAGGAGGGTCAGACTCCTAAGTTCCCAAGATGAGGGCTCTAGACCAACAAGGGCACAACAGCCAATGGACTCATAATCACAAAATTATTATCGTTACTTAGCTATCGAGCATAAATAAACAAGTGTGGCATATTTACAGATGCTAAAGAGCGATTTACTATTTTCCTGACCTTGCTGTATTATGAAGATCGTGTCGACTTTGTGATTTCCAGTGTATCTTGGTTACAGGAAACCAGACTCTCCTACGAAAGTAACAAAGTGTCCATTGTCATTTTTTTCTAATATTAAGGAAAAAGTCCATATAACCGAGTACAAGAAATCTTCGTGCAAAGTACAAAATGGCATTCTTTGTCAGTCTGTCTGTCAGCTCTTTCACAAGTTAACTACCTTTACTCTAAAATCTCTACACACTCAACTGGTATTTCGAATTTTAATTCAGTGCTTGAACTGTCCTTTAGGAATCAATGTAAACAATAATTTTATTTCATTTTCTTATCTTCATGGAGTACATTTTTCTTAACATTACTAAGGTGGGATGATGAGCAGGAGTTCAGTTAACGAACCACTGCGTTAATCATTTGGAAAAACTACCTTATCCAACAATAAGTTCAGATATGGTGACATCCTTGTATACAGGGATGTGCTACAGAGTGTGAAACGTTCTAATATATATATATATATATATATATATATATATATATATATATATGGTACATATATTTATATGTTAATACAAACATATATACATATATCCACGAGAGAACGAAATTCTTATCAACTAAAACATTCCCCTTCTGTTAAAATGCATGAAAATATATTAATTCCGAGACAGAGCGAATTGGATATCAAAGGACATTTGTAGCTTCATGCATGTATATGAATCTCGGTGATGTGATAAAAATTCTTATACGTATACATACGTATATCAACATTATATATATTATATATATATATATATATATATATATATATATATATATATATATATATATATTATACTACTGAAGGTTCTCTCTAGCAAGGGAAATACTGACGCTATTTTTCAGCACAAAAATTCCCTTCTTACCGTTAAAACAAACAGCAATAACAAGAATTTTTTTTTTTTTTTTTTTTTTTTTTTTTTTTTTTTTTTTTTTTTTTTTTTTTTTTAAAGGTCTGGAGGGAGGCAAGAGCAATGGGATTTCTGGCGAAACAAACCCATTTCCTTATTATTTCCCAACCTTGCCCACCGCATGAAAAAGGGCAGATGGGCGGACGGATGGAACAGCTGCTCCAGGAAGTAATTTTTTTTTTCATTCTCTCCCGTGGGAGCAAAACCCAGAAGGTGAACTTTCAGTCTTCTTACTAATCATGTCGCACGAAATATTTCTACTCACATTTACTTAATGGCTGCTGCGCCAACTCGACGAGCAGCCTGATGCTTTTAATATAGCGCAGGCGCCGCCAGGGCGGAAAGGGAAAATGGGAAACATATTGGATTTTTAAAAATCAAGGAAGGAAAGAGGAGAGAAGTTCCGGAGTTGGCAGTAGAGGAGAAAAAGAAATTAGTCAACCATGACCGAGGATTGCACCCATTAGTCCTCCTCCTCCTCCATCACCAACTGGAGGATTGCACCCATCACTCCTCCTCCATCACCAACTCGATGATTGCACCCATCACTTCTCCATTACCAACTCGAGGATTGCACCCATCACTCCTTCTTCCCCATCACCAACTCGAGGATTGCACCCATCACTCCTTCCTACCCATCACCAACTCCTATCCTCCTCCCCCCCACCCCTTCTTCTTCTTTTTGAAAACAATAAAAGTTTGTTTCTGTTTACCATTGTCTGTACTTATTAAACTATGGATAGTTGAACCAAGTTAACTTCTACTGACTTATAGTAAGGGTTTGGTTCATTCATTAGCATTTGTGTAAACACGAGAGCTTTTTTTTCTTTTTCTTTTTTCTTTTGCTCTACTGGAATTTTAAATTGAATATAAAAGTGAATTGAAATTATTTCAGGGTATTTTGCCCCTTACTTGTGGAAATATTTGCCAATTTATGTTTTTTTTTCACTTTGCAAGTCAACGTTCGATAATTAAAAGCCAGTTTTATAACCGATCACTTTTCCCATTGATTACTCTGCTAATTAAGGAAAAATTCCTTGACGTCCTTTTTCCCGATGCTCGATTGCTGACAGGAAGGCCAATTTGCTCCATTTCAGAGAGGTGGTACTCGGCCATGTAGTACCTTTTCCTATTGTTTTGTTTGTTTGTATGGTGCTTTTACGTTGCATGGAACCAGTGGTTATTCAGCAACGGGACCAACGGCTTCACGTGACTTCCGAACCACGTCGAGAGTGAACGTCTATCGCCAGAAATACACATCTCTCACTCCTCAATGGAATGCACAAGAATCGGACTCGCGGGCACCGAGGTGGCAGGCCAACACCATACCGACCACGCCACCGAGGCGCTTACCTTTTCCAGTGCCGGCTATAAAAGTTTTGTTCCCGAGTTTTGCCGTCCATTTTCTCTGAGTCTGCCGAGTTTTATCACAACGTCTTTGAGACGAAAATGAGTCTTCGTTTCCTACAGTCCTCCACTGAACACCACTGCGCGCAGTTGCAGTGCAGTCACGAAAGTTGGTCTTCTGCATCCCGTCGAGTCGCTTTATGTTCCCATTTGTTGTAACTGCATCATATTATTAACATAATATGATTCAACTTCATCAGCGATATTTCCCCCGTTTCCATCCGCGCGGATCCTTATTATTCTACCCGAGGAATCGGCCCCTTTTAATCTGATTAGTAATCAGCGCGTTCCCTGGTCACAGGCCGTGATTAATATAAAGAGAATTAGGTTTCCCGAACTATTGAACAGAAAGCAGAGGCTGATACTACTACGATTATTATTATTGCTGTTTTTGTTGTTATCATCAATGAACATATATTATTCTAAGAACCAATCGTATATAAAAAGTCTCATTGATAATTAGATTCTCGGGCATTCCACTGAGGGCTCAGAGATGTGTATTTCTGGTGATAGAAGTTCACTCTCGACGTGGTTCGAAAGTCACGTGAAGCCGTTGGTCCCGTTGCTGAATAACCACTGGTTCCATGCAATGTAAAAACACCATACAAATAAACAATCATTCATAATTATCGTTTTCTACTAGGTCGCAAGTATTGACTCACTTTAATGTTTGAAGGGAAGTTACAGCAACTGTTTGTAGAGACGAGGAAAAATGTCCCACCATATCAAAAACCTCGTTACGGGTTCCAGTGATTTAATGTCTGTCGGTCTGTCTGTCTGTGCTACTAATTGACTTCTTAGAGGAAGAAATATCCCACTCTATCAGTTCTAAGACTAGCGCCTCAGCGGTGTGGTTGGTATGGTATTAGCGTACCACCTCGGTGGTCGCGGGTTCGATTCTCGGCCTTTCATTGAGGAGTGAGAGATGTGTGTTTCTGGTGATAGAAGTTCACTCTCGACGTGGTTCGGAAGTCACGTGAAGCCGTTGGTCCCGTTGCTGAATAACCACTGGTTCCATGCAACGTAAAAGCACCATACAAACAAACAGTTCTAAGACCGATTGATATCGGGATGCATGGATATTTCGCCGCTCGTCCTGAATATATCTATTGTGCATATTATCTAGAGAGCTCAGTCTGGGTCCCGATTTGCAAGAAGAATATTTCTGCAGATGTGCATTAGTGGAATTCCCCTGACTTAATAGTTTCTTCCTGTTTCAAATTGATGTAATATAACTTTGGTCGTGAAGTTACCAACGATCAGCAGATGAATAGTCTGGCATAATACTGGGATGTTATAGAAGCAGTTTAATATCATCCTGATAAACACACACCTACGTATTTTATATATATATATATATTATATATATATATATATATATATATATATATATATATCGTATGTATGACTACAGTCTGGTGAATGATATTGTTGAATTTTAGTACTCCTCTTGTTCACGTGAGTGATTCATTGGGTGTATACTCATTTAAAGTAGTTGCTTAAAATACGCAAGTTAAAACCTGGAGCTATCCTCTCTAATGAGAACTGACTGAAATATTATACTGTGCTTCATCCTTAAAAGTTTTCCTGGCATTTGAAAAGTTTCAGACTCCAGGAAAACAACCCATTCACTCATTTTTTTTTTAAATAAAATTTAAATAATGTTATACCATTTTAACCGTGGCTTTCATTGGTGATATGACATCCTAAATAAACTGCAGGAAATGCCTGGTTATAAATGTAGGATACATTGAAGTTATCAAGTCTTTATCACAGACCTTCCTCGCTGCTGGATGTAGTACATCCCCAGAAGGAGATTGAATGTTTCATTACCGAACCATGGCAATATGTATGAGCGCCTCAGTGGCGTGATCGGTATGGTCTTGACCTACCACCTCGGTGGCCGCGAGTTCGATTCCCGGGCATTCCATTGAGGAGTGAGAGATGTGTATTTCTGGTGACAGAAGATCACCTTCAACGTGGTTCGGAAGCCACGTAAAGCCGTTGGTCTCGTTGCTGAATAACCACTGGTTCCATGCAACGTAAAACCACCATACAAAAAAACAAGAAAACATGGCAATATGCCATTAAGAAAGTGGACGCAATGTTGACTGGTAGTTTGCCAGGGTGAGATTAAGAAAACCTTAGGGTTCCTGCCACTTCTGTCGCAAGTGCATGACTTTGTGAGCAACTTCACTCGTGAATTACAGTCGCTTTGAAACAGGAGGTAGCAACTCATTCTGGGCCACACCCAATGAAGCACAAAGGGCGGACAGGTGAAGTCACTAATAATGACACAGTAAGATTCAAATTTCTTTTGATTGGTATCATTATCGATTAACAAAACTTGACGACTTTATTTCTAGAAAATTTCATTGTAAATAAATAAAAAAGTAATAATTAAATAAAAAAACTATTATTATTTAGTAGATGAAACCTATTCATATGGCACAAGACCTCCACAGGGGCCACTGATTGAAATTCAAGTTTCCAAAGAACATGGCGTTCATTAGGAACATGTGTATTTCTGGTGATAGAACTTCACTCTCGACGAGGTTCGGAAGTCACGTAAAGCCGTTGGTCCCGTTGCTGAATAACCACTGGTTCCATGCAACGTAAAAACACCATACAATCAAGCAAGCAAGCATTAGGAAGAAGTCAACAGGAAGTAAAGGGACATACAAAAAGAAGAGATATACCATATATCAAAAGAGAAAAAATAAATCAATAAATTAATAAATAGATAAAAATGTATAAAAATGGAGGAGAATAGTATTATGGCAGTAACAAATAAATAAATAAATAAACAGTGATGCTAAAAAAATTGACATTGCAAATGTAAGTTAAAAAAAATTCTATTCGAAACATGAAGCATTTACGTCGCATGCAATGGGATTTACCTTCAGCAGAATGATTTAAAATCTGATTTACTGGAATGAGTCGCGCGACATGCAAATTACCGCTCAGACTGGAAGCAGAAAATCAGGAAAATAAATATACAAAACAAAAACGTTGAATTTATACCTTGATATTTGTTGTTGCCTAAGCTGTGGATTGCTTGAACTGGGTTCTATATTATTAACCCTTGAGACAAAAACATTATTTTACAACCTTCCGAACCTCTTCCCTCGAATTCTTATAGGCACATTCAAAACACAAACAAAAATATAAAATGCTATGTAGAAAATTTTAGGAAAATAAAGATTGTTCAAAAGGAAAGACAAGCGCCTCAGTGGCGTGCTTGGTTTGGTGTTTGCTTCTCACCTCGGTGGTTGCGGGTTCGATTCTCGGCCATTCCATTGAGGAGTGAGAGATGTGTATTTCTGGTGATAGAAGTTCACTCTCGACGTGGTTCGGAAGTCACGTAAAGTCGTCGGTCCGTTGCTGAATAACCACTGGTTCCATGCAACGTAAAAACACCATACAAAAAAAAAAAAAAAAAGGAAAGACAAGCGGAGTTTTAACAGAAAGTAACTGATCAACTTGGCTAGGGAAAGGGAGGAGAATTATTAGTCATAGGAAAGTGAAGCATCAAGAGAATAACATTGCTTATCAGCTTTTTTCTCTTTTTTTTTTTTTCTCTCGAGTAGATAAAAAAGCGACTGAACTGATTCTGATTACGGGAAGGTATAATTTTTTTTCGCTTATTCGGGGCGTAAACCTACAAACTACTTGGGTGTTGTTGTTGTTGTTGTGGGTAAAGCTTAATGAGGTCTAAAAAAGGTGTTTCTCGTCGAGTTAAATGTACAGACATTTTAGAATAGGATATTTATGATCCATTTATTAGAATGGAAATGTCAAAAATACATAATGTGCATGGTAGTACACCCAGCCATAGAAAAGTCGAGGATGGAGAAATCTTATATAAAACTGAAATGATTTAAACTGGGAATCTTTCTATACTGAGAAGTTAGAGCTCGAGGCAACATCGTAGAGTAGTGGAACTCTGGGAGCTTTGGAAAAAAAATTAATAAAGCATGAAACGAGAAAAAATAATTAACATATATTGCGTTCACAGTCTTTACATATACTCTTTCTTCATCTTACTTTCCACCCTCTCCTAACAATTGATTCATAGTGCAACTGCGTTGAGGGTTTCCTCCTGTTACACCTTTCAAACCTTTTACTGTCAATTTCCATTTCAGCGCCGAAATTTTATTTTCAACTCGACTATTACGCTCAGCGTAACTTTTGCGAGTAATGAATAAACAGTAAAATATGATTTATGAAAAACGAGAGAGAGAGAGAAATGTGAAGACATTTTAGTTTTCTTGATGCAAATAAAACTGGAGAGAAAATAAAAACTGAAGCCCCAGCGAGCCTCTTATTAACTCCGAAGGCTTCAAAATTTATTTACGTTTTAAATCTAGCCCTGATCTTAGTGGCCGAAACTTGTATTTGTAGTCTGTGAAATTGTTGTGCAAGTTATTTTTACAATTTCTACTAATTCATAGTAAGACTATAGCTGGTTCACTTAAGGTACATTCTTGGATTAGCCCTATTCTTACGAGATGCTTGTTTGGCGCGCGCTGATTGGCTGGTACCGAGAGGTAGGTAGCTCCCAGCCAGTCAGCGGCCGCCAAACAAACGTCTCGAAGGCATGAGGCTCACCCAAGAAATCTACCTTAAGTGAACCAGCTATAGTAGTTACTAAAGATTCCGGTGAATAAAATATTTGCAGAAACAAGTTTAAACCAAAGATACTATAGTGTGCACTCTATAGTATCTTTGGTTTACACACAAACACCAACGGGCACACGCAAGTATACATATAACGCGACTGAAAACAAAAGTGTATGCAGCAAATATTATGTATAATAATTCTTACGTGGATTTTATGATACATATAATAATGTTTGTTGAATAACTCGTTTCAGCACACCTTCACGCAAGGAAACTCCAACACAGATTCGTCGGAATGTAAAAGCAAAATATATTTTAATGAATAAAAATAGACAAGAGGCGATCGAGAAACTTGATTGAATACTGAAGTATAACAAGAGACCGATTTTTAAATCTTGCACGAGCGGTTTCCTATTGGGATCTAAATTTCATGTCAATAATTCTCTCTCTCTCTCTCTCTCTCTCAGCCGTCGTCCACAAACCCCCGCTCTCTTTCAGCCGTCGTCGACATCTCTCTCTCTCTCTCTCTCTCGTCGGCCTCATGACGCAACTGGTAGTGCGTTCAGTATGCAAATGACTGTATTATTAGCATTCGATCTCCGAACCGAAGAAGGACGAAACGGTATGGGAGTTTTTCCTCAAAAGGAAGCATCCTCTTGCCTGCCGAGGTAGTATATATTATGTACCTGATTTAGAGCAGACTTTAGGGGTCTGTTGTGCGTTTGAGGTGGTAAAATAAATTCGTTTTTAGAACTGTTATAAATCGTAAACAATAAGAATAATGGCATCGATGTGGAAGTTTTGTTAGAGCGAAAGAATTCAGCTTTAAATGACACCTGGTTCGGGGGAACTGAAAGCAGAGTGGAAACGTGTTTGGGAATTTTGCTTAAATGGGCATGGGTAGTCATGAAAATTAACATACGGATACTCATCTCAGCCAAATGCTTAAAGTCTGCTGATAGGAAATGTTCTGCATTCCACTGCTTGCGATACTGACCATTGAACTCAAGGAAACAGGTTCTGCACTGATGATTTCTCGATTAGAGATCTGCTACAGATTTGGGTGGTGTCACAGTGAAAGTTAGTCGACGGCGGCGTGTAAACTAATGCCATAAGGCCACCGACTTCATCTTCCACTTGGAGAGGGACAAGAAACGAGGAGGAAAGTGAGAGAGTGAGTGGATATAGAACTGGAATGCCAAGAGGAATTATACTGACGGCTGACGAATAAAAAGGCTGAAATGTTGTTATTCAATAAGGATAAGTTATGCGAGTTTCAAATATATGATTCTGAATTTTCATTTCATCTGCAAATTCCATTTCTTCTCGTCCCTTCGCAACGTTTTCTCGCGAACATTCCCTTTATTTCCTCTGTTTATCGAAGGTCCTCTTAGTCTTCAGAGCAAGGCGAAAATGAATATCCGAAGATATGTCGTTTCGCGTTCCTTACTTCAACCCTTTTCACCTTATCTTCTAAATCTTTTTTCCTGTGGAATGAATTGCATCTTCAGGTGCCCTGTATGCAATGCGATTTGTAATAATCTACATGCAATTGGGAGATACAAAAGCGAATTTATTTCTAGCAATGTTCCATCCATTTTCTTGATGCAACGGAGGAATAACTCAATGACTGGCAAATATGGAGATTTAAAATGCATCGACGAGAACGATGTCATTTCAACATATCTGAATGAAATAGATCTGGGGATCTGCTCTTTTAATGGCTCGACAAATGCCGTTCCGTTTTTGGGTGGAAACTGATCAGGAATTATATTCGCATCTGCCCTTTATCTAGGATCTGACTTACTTCACAGGATTATCTTTCATGGCTCGATTTCTCTTTTGTCCCTAAAGCGCTTCGTCTATTGGTTCCGGACGTCATTATGATGACCCTTGTTGCCTGTAGTTCCGGCAAAGAATCAAGTCTTCCATATCATATCAGACTGGCACGGCGGAGTTACATCTGTTGCTGTAGCAGTTTCATCTTTTAGTTTCTCTTGCTGGTCAGTTTAACCAAATAAAATACCGTTTTGCATCGGTAATTTATTTAGGCATATTTGATGAAACTTCAGCTATCTAATAGATTAACTACAAATTAGTTTCAATCATCTTTACAATAAAAAAAATTATAATTCCGAATTCAGTCAATTCTCCACGTTTTCTCAAGTGACTAGTTCCTTTAACGGATGTGTGACAATCGAAAACCGTTGGTTTTGATTTTAGGCATATGTAGGTATACATGCATATAAACACCTGTAAACATAACTATTCTGTTAGTAACATTATGAACACTTATTCGTTCATAAGCGAAATAATAAATATCACAAAGCTTGTGAAAGCCAGGTACAAAAGGGAAATGAGAATATTGGAATGCAGCTTTTATATGTGTGAGTGGAAAATGTTGCGCAAGCAAAATTTCCATTTTCGAATTAAAATTAATGGAACTGAAAGATAAAAAAAAAAAGAAAGTAAAGTTTGTTTCATAAAAACGACACTTGAATTTAACGAGAAAGATTAACCTGTCTGTTTGAAGGTCAGGGAAGCACAGGGAAATGAAAGATTGCTTGTCTATTGTAAGTCTGTAAGTTGTTTCGATGTCACAGGACAGACGGAACCAGAAAAACGAATAACAAATAAAGATTTAATGGGGACTCGCAAAGCATTTTGTCTTTTGGGAACGCCAAAATATAGAGAGTAAATACTATATTACGTTTGCTTTGTGAATTGCTTTCTCAATAATATGGTCAGTATTATCAGTGGGAGTGACGGCTTAACTGTGAATGGATCTCTTGGTATAAATACCACCTTTTCTGTAACTTTTCTCATTCATCTACCCGAGCAGTCTCTGAAATATAGTATTTTCTCTATATTTTGGCGTTTTTATGGGCTCCTTTTATTAGATATACATACATATATATACAATATATATATATATATATATATATATATATATATATATATATATATATATATATATATATACTTACACATATACATACATGCTACCTTCGAGGCCTTTGCTCAAGTATTCCTAAATGAACAAAACAAGGACTCGAATAATATATATAATTATATATATAATAATCTATATTATATATAATATAATATATATATATATAATATAATATATTATTATAATATAATCTAATATATAGACATTACATACCATAACGCATACATACACGCTACCTTCGAGGCCTCAGCTCAAGTATTCCTGAGTAAATCTTGGCATCAATATTGGCGAGAAATATGACTGTGAATTCGGTCTCCAAGAGCAACAAATTATACCCCGAAAGCATCTCGACCACTTACTAATGTCAACGGACCAGACGTTCACGAGAAGGTCTGAGGCTTATATAATTCATCATTAGCGACGCGTAAGTGCGATGCTTCGCTTCTCCGAATACCGCTGATGCCTCTATTACTCGAAACCGCGAGATGGTATTGGGAAGGACCGGGCAGCACAAAGCTACGTGGGCGTGATTGGTGAAGCCGCTCTTACGTGTGATGTACAAGTTGCGGGCAAATCTGGCAGGTAAATCTTTAGTGCGTACGAGAGCGGATACGTCCCTATATTGTCAGCTGGACCCACTTAAGAGCTCCAAGTGGGTCATGATTGTCAGTGAACATTTCCGGGTTCAACTGAGGTATTAATGCGTATTATGAAGAGTTATTCTGATTGCTATGTAACCTGGAAAACCCATTTGATAAATTTTTATCGTTTAATATGTATGGTTTATTATGTAAAATGGTTTTGAATGCTCGGATATTTTTTGGTAGAAAATAAAGGAATTCACATAATTAAATTATATTGTGCTGTGTATGCACACACGCATGAATATAGACACATTATATATATATATATATATATATATATAAATATAATATGTATATATATAATATATATATATATATATATATATATAATATATATATATATATACACACACACACACACACACACACACACACACACATATATAGGGTATAATAATAATATAATATATATATATATATATATATATATATAGTTATTTATATATAATATATGGTAGGGAAAGCGGGTTCCGGATAATGACCGCTTCCCGTCCCTATAAAATTAGCCTTTCTTCTCTAAGGATAAGATTCCATCGCACAATGCCTCATCCTTTCTGCTCCCCCACAGCCCCCTCCTCTTCAGCGAGCGAGTTTCCCTTCATCCTCAGCGAGACCTCTCCTCTTTTCCCCGTTCAAGGAAGATATAAATGAAACAAACTTTTTTATTTTTTTTTTAATATGATTCGTACGTAATTTCTGTCTGGCCATAAAACTGCCGGCTGCTCATCTTTAAATAGCAATAATTTTTGGAGGGTCGACTCTGATATTGACTCTTGAGCATTGAGAGAAGAAGGAGGAAAAATAACAAGTCCAATATTCATATCTCGTCTTCAGTTCTCTCGCATCCCGTCTCGTGGAAGATTTTATTATCTTTTTTTTCATCGTCTTTGCTTTCCTCATCCCCATCTTTACGTCGGCCTCGTATTCAGTGATTCTTGATCTTATTCAGTCACGTTCAGCTGCTTTTAATCATTTACGCGAGGTTTCCTGAAAAGGCGCAAAGGCGCTTCTCTCCGTGAGTTAATGAACGTCTCAAAAGAGATTTTGTCTTGCGTCATTTAAAGAAGCCGTACGTAAATGTAATTGCTTCTCTTTCAGCTGCCATTGTTTTTACTGGGTCAGCTTTCGGAATTAGATGGTTTTCTAATTATGTACAGATCCATTTTGTCAAGAAACATAGTCAGTTACCACATGTACAAATACGAATCGCTTGGGATTTGAATATCCGGAGAGAATTAAACTGTTCATATGTGCAGGAAATGAGCAGTTACTTGGCATTCATTTGTATCTTAGGTTTATGGGTGGGGAGTGGGGCGGTGGGGGAGTGGCTGCTTTAGTTTTTTCCACACTTTCCGGAACATCTCTCACCTCAGTATGCGAGTAATTCTGTCATCATTTAACAAATGTTGAGGGGTCCGCAGCTACTTTTCGGAGCTTTTACCAAGGATGCCCCTTTCATACTTTACATACATGCAAAACAATGAGGACATCGTGAGCTCTCTACAGAGCTCTATTCTAGAATTTCTCTTTTTTAAAGACGATTAGATACATTACAGATTTTTCAAGAACTGAGAACAGCTTTCACGAACCGCTGGGGTTATCAAGGTGGCATAATCGACAAGATTAAAATTTCTCTCGCGAACCGAGAGAATTACGAGAAGCTCCACTGTCGACAAGAGACAATGAGCTCAGCAGTTTTTTCCGGGATACTCTCTGTAAGAGTGATATTGTGAAAGATAATGAAATATAAGAATAATGAACTCTTCTTTCTTCCAGAATAGTCGACACTCCTACATCTACCAAAATAAATGAAATAAATAAATAAATAAATAAATAAATAAATAAATAAATAAAGTCAAATTAATTTCTTCAAGAAATGTATCAAAATTACATGGCAATTTTTGTTTTCCAGAATACCGTGACCTCCACGGAATACCAAAACACCAGAATATATGAGAAGAATTCCCACGGACATGTACATATGAACGATTGCAAACATACAAGCAACCTACTTGCAACTACTGCGTAAAGAAGTCATTTCTGTGTCCAACTGGCCATGAAAAATTATACATTTAAGGATGAATAATTTCTTTTCTCGCAAACAATTTTGCCAATTTCATTTAGGAAAGTAAACACTGAAATAAAGTCGACAAACGACAGGAGGAATTCTCTGGCTGGCCATGTAGAATAGACAAGCGGACGTCTCACTTGGTATTCATAGAGGGAATGTTTGTTTTTACTTTTATATTCATTGAAAAAACTTTGGGCCTTTGGAATCAGTTCGAAGAAGGTAACATGCCCCAGAAAAAGCGAGGTTTCATATTATTTATAAGGTTTATTCATGTCAGTTCTTTCTTCCACTGTTCCAGGCAGGAGGGTTATATTAACGTTATTTGGGGTAAGCTGAATTTTTTCGTGCCTTTTTCCATTATCTGTGCCCTTTGAGAAAACGATTATATCAACTGTCAATAGATGTATCACCGGCTGTTGTGTCATCACAAAAATCTTCAAAAGGATTAAAATTCGAGATTTGCGCCAAGGCCTCATTTATAGACCGCGTATATACACAATATATATATATATATATATATATATATATATATATATATATATATATATCATATATATATATATATACTCACACTATCAGCAGTATGATCCTCAAACATCAATTCAGGAAAGCCGAAGACACATGGATGTTTTAAAAGAAGATTTATTCATTAAGAAATGTGCATCATCAGTCTGAAAAATGATAAAATAATAACATTAAAAATACTAAAAATACACAGGATTCTTAAAATGACAATTAAAAAACATTAAAAGACCCCCCCAAAAAAAGAAGCAAAGTAAAAACAACTGCTTTGGTACTTATAATGTAAAAGTGACTTTTTTTGAAGACGGGCCAACTTACTCAGAGAAAAGGTTTCGAACGCACTCGTTACGTAACTTATTGACAGCATTTCTTCCCTCTTTCTCGATGGATGATGATTGGCTATACGTAAACGAAGGCTAAACCTCTGGCAACAAAGACATAACATACAAATTTAAATACAAGCAAAGCAGTACACCTTTATGAACTCTGGAACCTCTCCACTGATAATTGTCATAATGAACAAACCAACAAAATATGTTAATAAATACAAAAACACTTCGATTATTAGTCTAACTCCCAAAATAACTTTCCAAAGAAATTACAGTCTACTTTATAGGTCACAATCAGATTGACAAGATGTAGGGAATAGTTGGTAATTATCAAAAACATAGTAGACAAGCTTGATTTGATAACTGCTATATCCAATGTCAAGCAATTTTTATTTATTGGCTATCTACCTATTTACTGAAAAAAAAATAGCCGGTACCGTATATTGGCTTTAAACCTTCACCAATAATTATCGTCAGAATGATGACTTCATGAGGCTCCGCCCACTTTCGCCTCGTTATAATTCAGGATAACACTGAAGGCTACCATGGACATTGTTGGATTATAAATTTAACTTCTGGCTATAAAAACTAATTTCTAGAGTAGTTGTAAGAAGTGCTAAATGATCCTCAAGGATCCCAGCAGTTGGCCTGAACGTTAATCCATGTATATTACTGCTATACTGTTGCGGCACTACTGCTACAGTAGTATTACTACGCTAGCACTGATACCCCACCCACATCTATGTATCGTTCCGCCATTCATAAAGTCTTTGGGTTTCAGAGCCGATGGAGTTTCTGTATGGTGGATGGGCGGAGCAACATTTAGTCAAAAGGTGTTTGTTTACCTTGCTTACGTAATGAATGTTTTTCGACTCTTGGCTCGTAATCATTGGCCATGGCGTCGGCTAGAACATTTTTACTCTATAAAAATTAAAACTATCGGGTTTAGGTTATTGATAATGCTGACAAAATTTGTGTGTGGTTGTAAAATATACATATGTCAACTTTCAGCTACATCCGATGCTTTGACAAGGAGCAAAGTCCAAAAAACCGTGTTACAGAGGCCCTGAATCTCATAGCAGGTTATTTATACATAAAACAGATTAACCGAATTCTTTTTTCAGTGTTAAAAACGCGAATGAGGATTTAACGTAAGCGGGTTTTTCTTATAAAGCTGATATTTGTTTGGTCACGAATGCCTGCGTAACTAATTTCGTCTTTATTTGGATATTCCCCTCCCTAAATAACTGCGTTTTCCTTTTGTTATTTTCCGATTATTTTCACGATTTCACAAGTGAAAAACAATTCACCTTTCATTGCAAAGTAATTTCACGTAAGACTTATTTGCAAACCTTTTTTTTGTATCATTTGTGAAAAAGAAAAGGAAAAAGTACTACACTTTGGCTCTTTGCCTTATATCAATAATCAGTATAATACTTTGATACCTTGATGACTACGCTCTGTATGCAACAATAATAATCGGCTTTCAGTAAGAGACCCATTTGATTTAAGCTGTTTATAGCAATAATTCGACAACTATACATTTCGACTCATAATAGTATGATAGCCTTTAATGTCCTGTATCATCAAGGGAGTTAGACGACAACACGGCATAGAGAGAGCATCCAGAGAAAAGTGATACGAAACGCATCGAAATAAATTCAGTTTACGAACCACAGATTTAATTCAGTTTACGAACCACAGATTTAATTCAATTTACGAACCACAAAGATTCAGTTTACGAACCACAGAGTTAATTCAGTTTATGAACCACAGAGTTAATTTAGTTTACGAACCACAGAGTTAAATGAGCTTATGAACCGAACCACAGAGTTAATTTAGTTTACGAACCACAGATTTAATTCAGTTTACGAACCACAAAGATTCAGTTTACGAACCACGGAGTTAATTCAGTTCACGAACCACAGATTTAATTCAGTTTACGAACCACAAAAATTCAGTTTACGAACCACAAAGTTCATTCAGTTTACGAACCACAGATTTAATTCAGTTTACGAACCACAGAGTTAATTCAGCTTAAGAACCACAGAGTTAATTTAGTTTACGAACCACAGAGTTAATTTAGTTTATGAACCACAGATTTAATTCAGTTTACGAACCGAAAAGATTCAGTTTACGAACCACAGAGTTAACTCAGTTTACGAACCACAGAGAAGACAGGGAGAAGAGAACAGTCCAGAAATGAGATTAAAAGTGATGATGAATAAATAGAATGCGGACTAAAGTTTCATACTCATATTTTCCACAGAAAACATGATGTTCAAACATTCATACTCTGCACCAAATCCATTAGGGAAGGTAATCAGCCGTGCATTCTGGTGACACAGTATATTTTAGCTTTTAGCCAGAACTTTGCTGCCCTTGTTTTTTTTGTACTTTTTTTTAAAAGAAAAAATGAATAAAGGAAATTAATGTATTCTATTTTGGCTGATCGATGATAATAAGACGCAATAAACAATAAGAAATTTTAAATGATAACAGAATGAAATTTATCATATTTAGTAGTAGGAATAGTAGGAAATGATGGTTATTTAAATAGTTAATGTTAATCTTTGAAATAACAACTAATTCCAACTAGACAACATGTAAATTCCATCTACTGTTTTTTTTTTATTATTGTTGTTAATGAATAATCCGTGAACAGAATCCTGTCATATTTGATGAATTTTATGTTTTGCAATTTAATCAAAGGGAAAAACCACGGGAGAGAGAGAGAGAGAGAGAGAGAGAGAGAGAGAGAGAGAGAGAGAGAGCACTGTACTGTATTATAATTTTATGTTTAATTAAGCTATCCACTGACATATTTGTAATACCGCGCTCGCCATTAATTTTCGTCGTACTTTTGTCAAATTACTGTAATGTTCAGAGTACTCTCTCTCTCTCTCTCTCTCTCTCACACACACACACACACACACACAAACACACACTTACTCCTGTCGAATAACAGGGGCTGTTAAAAGTGAATTATCAGATAACTTTAAGAATGTTAAGACCAACACCAGCTGAAGTGTTATCTCAAATTATATAACTTTTCTAATTAGCAAAAATGTTTACCAACGAGAAGGAATCTAACGCAGTATTTGTATAATCAGATACTCAAACAGATGTACTACATGATTGGTGAGTTTTCTGTACAGCGTTATAATCAAGGCCACCGAAAACAGATCTACCTTTCGCTTGTCTCGGTATAATGCTGTATGAGCGACGGCAAATGAAACTTTAACAACGCTCTGGTGGTGGCCTGACCTACATCGTTGCCAGACGCGCGATGACGGTTAACTTCAACCTTAGATAAAATATAAACTACTGATGCTAGAGGGCTGCAACTTTGTATGTTTGATGATTGGAGAGTGGGTGATCAACATACCATTTTGCAGAGCTTTAGTCTCAATAGCTTTTAAGATCCGAAGGCGGACAGAAAAAGAACGGACAGAAAAAAGAGCGGACGGACAGACATAGCCGGCACAGCAGATTTATTTTCAATAAAAAAGGGGCGGGGGGAGGAGGGGGGAAGGGGAGAGTCACAAAAAGGGAATCTATCTGAACCAAATGACAGCAAATTCAAGTACATAAAGTTAACCATGTGATCAGAGTAAGTGAGTTACTTCACATGAGATGAAATAAGGAAATTTTTCACTAGATATAAAATAGTTTCAAGTGAAGATCTCTTTTTATCAACAAAACTTTTGATATTATGCTGATTTCTCAAAATTCCGTACATGACATGAACACCTCAGGGCTTACCTATAATATGAGGTAGTAACCGAAGGCATAGTATATTTTCCAGACAATTAGTTTGGTTCCATTACCAGCTTTCCAAATCTGTTGACTTCTCAAACAAGTGTCTCCACTGACTGTTTACGTTTACGTTTGAGCCTGAATAAGAGAGAGAGAGAGAGAGAGAGAGAGAGAGAGAGAGAGAGGAGAGAGAAGAGAGAGAGAGAGAGAGAGAGAGAGAGAAGGGGGAACTTTTGAGACCAGCGAGCACATCTTGAGTTCTGTAATGGGTTTCCAAAGCTTCTTCGTACCATTGGGAATATTTTAATAAATCTTTTTCTAAACTGCGAATTTAAAGAGGTATCTTTAATTACTTTTACTACCACTACTAATAATACATAGATGATGGTAATAAAAGCAACAAGAATATTCTAAGCTAAAATAAAAGGATACGAAAAACTTAGAAAGAAAGTTGGGTAAAACGGAGAAAGGAATAAAGTAGTAAAATTTTGTGTATATTGGAAACTATGGTAGATTCACATTAACCGTGCATCTGATGTCTAGGCCAGTCCCTTACGACGCTCCTGATTGGCTGTTGATAAGCCAATCACAGGGCTGGAAACTCTCAGTATTCCGAGAGAGTTCACATAGACAGGATGTGTGTTCCACATCTCCTAAGGGATACTTTTGAAAAACGTATCCCTCAGGAGAGGTGGAGCATTCATCCTGCCTATGTGAACCCTCTCGAGAGACTGAGAGTTTGGCTTATCAACAGCCAATCAGGAACGTCGTAAGGGACTGGCATAGACATCAGATGCCCTGTTGATGTGAATCTACTATAGCAGTAACTTTATAATAATTCTGAATAAACATGAACAGAGAGAGAGAGAGAGAGAGAGAGAGAGAGAGAGAGAGAGAGAGAGAGAGAGAGAAGGCAGAAATACAGAAACGCATTTATCCGGAAATGGTAAGGCCTCCACTGAAACGGCTTTAATTAAAATCTTGTTTTATCTTAAAACCCTATTTAATTTCTTGCCCCTTTGACTACGCAGAACAAGTTTTTCTGGTACAGCGAAAAAAAAGGTTAACGATTACGAACGACCATTAAGTAAGAATGGTTAATATCACGTAAATGACTAAAAAAATGAGAGAGAAAAAAAAGGAAATTTAAATATCCATAAAAACAAATCACGTCGACAATGAAACAAAAAATATTTCCAGTACTTTCAACTTCTTTGATACGAACAATAAACGTTTCCGCTCTTCGTCTGTGCGCTCTCTGAAAAATAAATAGCCAGCTTATCCCTTTACGAGGAAAGTCATAACTTCCCGAGGTTAAATTGTCGACGAAGATCATTTGCGATGGAATTTTTCCCCAGCCAGGTTTTTTTTTTTTTTCTGTATCCTCGGTAACTGCCTCCAGGCCTCATCTGGCTTTTTCTGTCGATTCTAATGAATAATTATCAGATTATTTCCCACGTCTCATTATCTCTCGTTTTTTTTTTTTTTTTTTTTTTTTTTTTTTTTTTTGTAACAGGACCTCTCTCTCGGTTTATACTACGAGTTTCATGCGAACTATCTCTGCCTCTTTTTTTTTTTTATTTACATTTTTTTGTATAATATTTCTCTTTACCATTTTGGACCATAACAACAGTCATCACTCCAATCGTGAGCTGACTTTTGCGAGCTGTCGGATTAGAAGAAGCAATGAACAAAGCAAAAAATCTTTTTGTAAAGAACGAAGTTGGAAAGTACTGAAATGTCAAATGGTTGTTTTCTTCATTTTCCTGATTGTTTGCGTATTTTTTTTTTTTTTTGCAAGTTGCAATTTTATTTTAAATGGAAAAAGAAAAGTTTATTCTTAAGAATTTTTTTCCATATAGTATATATATATATATTATATATATATTATATATATATATATATATATATAATATATATATCTATACATACATACATACATATATATACATATATATGTGTGTTTGTCTGTATGTATATGAATGCATACTATATGCGTTTTTAGATGTTTCCCTCCGCACCCTTTTTTGTCTTGTAAAGTGGTTCGCGCCACAAGGGAATCGTACAGCTAGTCTTATAAACACAATATCTATTTTGCTACATATGCTGCACATAGGCGGTAACCCTAAAAATATTAATGAAACAGAGTATAAAATCACGAATTCTATGAAACCAACTTTTTATTCATAGAATATATACTGATGGATCATGTAAAAAATTTCGTTTATTGTTTACGCAATCGTATTAAAGTAGCATATTCCGTTTTTCCGTCTTCCCGTTTTCAGCCCAAATGATGGGTGACTATAATAAATTAGTCACTGCAACGTAATCAACCGAAGGGTTATAGTGTGAAACTACCACCATATGACGATGAATGATCAAGATTCAGTAGCCTATGGGACTTATGCATTGTTTCCTAAATACTTAGAATCCACAAAAAAAAGGAAGGATTCAGAAAACCTCAATATAGAAGGATAAGGAACCTTTACGTCTCACCGAAATGCCACCACATAGGAAAACTTCAGTCATGAACGAGGAAGCTTCTTTGTGAAATTAAGAATGCAGTCATCACTTTGCAGCTAGGTCATTTCAAGAATCAAGTTGTTATCTGTTACATTCTAAAGTGCCCGGTCACAAATTCCCGAAATGTATACTGCTATTGCACCAGGCCTGGTTTTTTTTGCCATGCCCCTAGGTCAGGATAGGTTGGGTCAAGTTATGTTAGTTCAAAGTAGTATCGAATATGTTAGGTTAGGTTAGGTTGGGTCAGGTTCTGTTAGTTCAAAGTAGTATCGAATAGGTTAGGTTAGGTTAGGTTGGGTCAGCTTATGTTAGTTCAAAGTAGTATTAAGTAGGTTACGTTAGGTTAGGTTGGGTTAGGTCAGGTTATGTTCAAAGAAGTATCGATAGGTTAGGTTAGGTTAATTGAAGAAGAATCGAATAGGTGATTTGGTATGGGCATAGGTTAGGTCAGGTCAGGTTATGTTAGTTCAAAGAAGTATCAAATAGGTTTGGTTAGGTTAGGTTGGGTTGGGTCAGGTTATGTTCAAAGAGGTATCAAATAGGTTAGATTAGGTTAATTCTAAGAATGATTGAATGGGTAATTTGGGTATATTTTAGGTTAGGTTAGGTTAGGTCAAAGAAGTATCGAATAGGTAAATTGGGTATAGGTTAGGTTAATTCAAAGAAGTATCAAATAGGTTAGGGTGGGTCAGGTTAAGTTAGTTCAAAGAAGTATCAAGTAGGTAATTAAGGCATAGGTTAGGTTAGGTTGGGTCATGTTAAGTTAGTTCAAAGAAGTATCGAATAGGTAATTTAGGTATATGAGACATAATGATATTACTTTCAAGAAGATCCTATGGTTAGTTTTAAAAATATGGCGTTCCGCTTTCTCATGGTATATCCAGTACTCAGTTACAATTTGGGAATATGCAGCCTGGCCGTTGTCAGCCGCGTTACGGAGAGTTTAGGGTTATGGATAACATTCCGGAGTCCCTAGGCTATCAATTACATTCCAGAGAGTCCACAGATTATTAATATGACGCTAGACAATCTAAGCGTCTTTTTCATTAAAGCCTTCCAGCTACAGCTACGGTTGAAGAGAAATTTTGCCTGGAAGCGAGCAAACACACACACACACACACACACACACACACACACACACACACACACACACACACACACACACACACACACACATATATATATATATATATATATATATATATATATATATATATATATATATACACCTTAGGACGACAGATCTGGGACTTTATAAAGACATTTTGGTAATTATGACGAAACTGAGAAGCGAGTAATGAAATTCATGGCTGGGTAAACAGCACCACTGCTCATCATTCGAGTGATTTGTCCTCTTTTTACTTAAAAAAATTCTTTCGAAATGAACTTGCAGTAAGCGAGGTTTGGAGAGGAAAAATAGTCGCAATTTCCTTTATGTTTGGTTTTCATTACTTTTATCATTCTTTGCGCACCTGTTAACTCTGCCCTCAGAATGTATACCCCATAAACAAAATATTGAAAATCAAATCAATCCACGTTTAAAACTGAATTCTCTGAAATCGGTATTTCCAGCATGAAACGTCGTAGAGGACGCCTCAACTTGTAATCACTTTTAAGACTCACGAAGAAGCAGATAAGTACGTCTGAGCAGAGCTTCCTTGGATTCAGAGTTCACCAGCAGATAGAAAATGAAAGATTTTCTTGGGTGGGGGGCGGGAGATCTTCCGTCCAAAGTTTTATATTTATCTCAGATTCCCTCCGCATTTTTTCTCGCTCGTCCAGACTTTCGAGCTGGTCTGAAATTTCCGATGCTCCAAAGGTATTTTTATGGATAGTAATTCAGTTAGGTACTTAAGTACAAGAGGCGTTCCAAAGGAGTAGTTTCAAGCCATTTTATGGAGACCGTACACTGAATATATCAATGTTTATTCAACTAAGTGCAAGGACCTTCAATTTGGTTTATGTCATGAAAGAAAAAGATATTAATCCGTGTGGTCATAATCTTTAGCGTATATGCTTTAGGTTACAACATATGTTTAAAAACTGCAGGAAATGTTTTTGTTCTTTTTCGGCAATGCTCTCCTCCAGGAGAAAAACAGGAATAAATCCATTTTTATAAGTACTCTCATAGCCACCGTTCCGAAGAGCTAACGTCAAGTGTTACCCCAACGGCCAAGGGCGCCCTTCCAGAATCATCTTTCAACCCAGATCCTGGAATTTTCTGGTTTCTCGGTACAGAAGTTGCTCTCATCCCTTTGCCTTCAAGTACCACCGAGCTTTGGTATATTCATATATTATCCTGTTTTCCTTGGTTCGCAAAATAGTCTTCTTCTTGAGAGGACACCTATGCATCTTTAAGAGTAATCCTCTTATCTTTCTTTTTATTGTGTGTCTGTTAGTCTGTGCATCAGCCAACTGAATTTCAGTTGATGATGATAATACTAACTAATGCAAAATTCTACGGGGAAAAAAGACAGGAAAAACTCAAGACTCTAATGTCCCCAAGTGGATCTCTAAAGGAAATAAGAAACTGACACTTAATTCCCATTCAGACTAGTTTTCAGCTAATGCGTTCTTGAAGCCCAGGATGTAGTAGGGTCCAATTATAATACCGTGCTGCGAGTACCAGGCATGTGAAGAGTGTTGTAAGTTCCAGTAACACTCGGTGTCTTACAAAGCTCATCTCCAATCTTCCATTTTCTAATATTTCTACACACAAGATTTTCGTTACGTACAAGGGTTCGAGAGCAAGGTACCTAACACATAAAGGAAACTAGACAAAGATGCATTTGGGCCTTGAAATGTGACCAATAATACAGTTTCCCCTTTCAACCACGTTTGGCGTACAGTAAGGTATGATCCGCGAAGGAAAACCTGCTTTTCTGTGGTTATATATATATATATATATATATATATATATATATATATATATATATATAGATTATATATGTATATATATATATATATATATATATATAATATATATATATATATATATATATATATATATATATATATACATATATATATATATATATATATATATATGTATATATATATATATATATATATATATATATATATATATATATGTATATATATATATATATATATATGTATATATAATATATATATATATATATATATATATATATATATATATATATGTTAACAGGATATTAATCTCGTTATTTATTTGGTAACGTGGAACCCCGAGCGGTCAGGCAAACCGGATACCAAGTCTAAAGCTCTTCTCTCTCTCCACCTCCTCTCTCTCTCCTCTCTCTTCTTCATCTCTCTCTCTCTATTCTCGGCCAACTCCTCTCTCTCTCCACCTCCCTTTCTCTCCATTCTGTCAGGTAATCAAAATGAGAGTCCTTGCATTACAAAAATACAACATTTATTTAACAATAGAAAGATAATAAATCAAGTCTCACAGACTAACTACTCAGTTAAACCCCCAGCATTAAAATGTCTAAAACAGTAATTTGTCACACCAATTGTCTCTCCCATCTGGACTCTCTGTCCCCCTAGGACTCGGTCCCCCCTCCCTTGCCAGAACACTCAATTCCCTCGCCAGAGTCGTCTGTTTCAAAGACACGAGAAACACACTCGTTAGCACACATAAGTTTAAAGACAAAGTTAAAGATTAAACATTCTTACAATGTGTAACAAGCCATTCCTTTTGGCTAAAGTAATTCAACAATCACCCATTGGCAACTCAGAATATTACGCACTTAGTATAGATAAACTGTCGCAGAGCTCTCCCGGCATCTTGCCTTTCTCCCACGGATCTCTATGCAAGTCTTCCCATAGACTTGGTTAATGATACCATTAAGAATAGAAGAGGCGCACACGCACATACGAATGCACACTTCGTTAACGCCTCATATTACTGGTCGCAGCCAGTTTCCCAAAGGCACTTTGAAAAGACCCATGAACTCACATAACTACAGGACGAACGTTGACCCGTTTAACTATGCACTTTTTGAATCACGCCACCCAGAAATCATTTATCAGCTTTTCTCGGGTCGTTGCTTCGGCTCTGTTCTCCGCATTCCAAGAAGGTCACAACGAATATATTAAATATATTATTAATTACAACCCCTAGGACTCACAGAAGCTCGGCCACACTAAATTGCTAGCTCCCGCCTAGCAAATGGTCAAACAAAAGAGCTCATACATATAAGAAAACATTGGCCGGCTTAAAATAAAATATAAGTAATAACTGCACATCTCTGGCAGCACAAAGTAAAGTCTATCACGCTTCATCTCAAATAACACTAGAATTTTCTCTCATTTTGGATTCTTGAATATCCCTCTTTGTCTGCAACTTCCAGAACAGACTGAAGCATGCTGTAGGAAGACGGAATGCCTCCCTAATTGTAGAAGGCTTCTAACGGCTTCTGCAGATCCCCAAAAGCGCTGTAGAACTCTGTAGAAACTCTCGTAACCACCCTGGATAAACGACAGCAACCTCTCTGCACGGCTGGTGGACGTCTTGCTAGCATTGGGGAACGACTTTTTTGGTGTGTATGTATGTCAGTCAAGTCATCGGTCAATCAAAGAAAATTAACCCCAGACATACTACTTCTATCAGATAATGATCTCAAAACGTCAGAAATACTAACTGAGCGTCTCCCAATTAACTCCATTTAATATGACCACTAAATCATAAGTCATTATCACAACTCGCAAAGAAAAAAAAAAATCAAGTTCTCTAACTCAATTCTCCAAACTCACACATCAGCACACACAACTCAGAACTCACAGCAACTCCACGGACTTCTGCACTCACATTTCAAACTTGAATGTTATCACAAGTAAAAAAAGGAAAAAAAGGACAATGAGCCCAAGGGGAAAAAAAATCACGCAACAAGCCCAGACCCAAAAAATGTTCTCTCGAGCTCTGATATTACAGCAACTCACAAAATCAGCAAAAATCTCCAATGTTTTAATAGCAAAAAACCCCTTTAATGCTCATATAATTAATTACAATGAGACTTAATGTCAAACTCCCATTTATATAAATCTCAACCCCGATAAATTACATCTCCCGTCCAAAAAGAAATGCTATTTAAGCTCAATCCCCAATTACATCTTTCATAGGAAAAGGAAGAAAAAAAAATAAAAAAAGATAATCACAAGTAAACTTCCCAATCAAAAAACACATAATATATGCGTCATATATATAATCCCCGCGTTTTTTTCCCAAGAAATGCCCCATGTATAGCTACGGAATTTCTCGACATCGCAACTTTTATCGACCGACACGGCCAGAAAGCAAACTCTCACACCTGCGCTTTCGTGAAATGCTATTGTCAACATTTCCAGATATTGCAAAACTCTGAGCAATCACCACTAAAGGAAAAGGACCAGCACAGCGCTTGTCAGCAGAAAATCCACCTGCGGACATGTGCTCAACAGCAGCACAAAAAAAAATGTCTAGTCAGACTCAAGTTCGAAACTCGTGATTCTCAAGAAAACGTCTAACTTGACACGAAGTAAGCACATTTCACAAAATTAACTCCAGGATATGACTAATGTGTTCAAAAATTTGTCTCGAAGACGTATTCTCTCACGTGACACTGCCCAATTATATAAAAATTATCGCCTATTTGGGATAAAAAAACTTACGATAAACTCGTAATGCAGCAATTATATGCATCCAAAAATAACACACTTGTGAACATAAAAAATGCACATCTCCATAGGAACACAATGCAGTAATGCCACTCGCCTCCAAATAGTCACGAAACCAAAAAGAAAGAACTACAGAAATCTTCTCTTGGCTCGAAAAAACTCCATAACCATAAAAAAGGTCACCCGCCAAAGATTAATTCCACCTCCATATATTTCACCATATTAATAATAACACCACTCCGGTTATAAAAATATTTCCTCCAATTGGTTAATAACCACCCCCCACACCATACTTACTCTTATTTCTCCGAAAGCCACA
>NC_087202.1:84613960-84636460 GCF_015104395.2 Macrobrachium nipponense | reverse complement strand
ATTTTTCTATTGCCTCAGATGTAGAAACTATCTAAAAAACCTCCTAAGACCTTCGATTAAAGTCGGCTAAATAAATGACTGATTTTAGGTTCTCTTTCGTTCTTGTAAGCCGTGCTTCAGGTCCAGTGTAATCAACTTCTCCGGTATCAATGAACGACCATGCGATATTGGGCTCTTCAAACTAGAGTCCTGGTGGATTAATCACGCTCACAGGAAATGGCACTCCCCCCTTCCATCCTCCCCCAATTCTCTCTCTCTCTCTCATCTTTGAAAATGATATTCGGGGCAAAATGCGAAGTTTTCCCAATGTGAATTGGTCCAATTAGTTGAGGGGCTCTAATTCATGCGCGTCTCCAGCTGCGTCACTGCAGGAAAAAAAAAGGGGCGGAAGAGGAGGAAGGAGAAAAAAGAAGAAACAATAGGAAAACAAAGCGAATGAAGCAAATCAATATCCATATGGATATCGCCACTTTCTTTCGTTCGAATACTTTAACGCTTTGTCGCGATATCTGCCGTCTGAATGTAAACGCAGTTGTGACTATATCCTATTTCCTTTGGTACAATTCGATGTCTCATTTTGTTAATTAAAATTATAAATATCTCCTCAAATCATATTTGGTTTTACTTTAATTTAGAAACATTATGAAAGGTAAGTTTTTCACAGCCGTCGAGCCGTCGAAATGCTCTGGTTGTGAATTTATATTACTACAATGTTACGTTGAGAGAGAGAGAGAGAGAGAGAGAGAGAGAGAGAGAGAGAGAGAGAGAGAGAGAGAGAGAGAGAGAGCATTCCATTTGCATATAAGAATAAATCTTTATATTCGTTTCCCCGCCATCCTCCAAACACAATGTCAACAGAATATATAAAAAAAAAACAGACGGACATATTTCCAGATAAAATAAGCGGGCTGACATTTCAAATGAGTGAGTGAAAATCTATTTGATGACCTTAATGACCTAAGCTAATTATTCCTACAAAAGCCGATCCAAACTGCGCATTTTTTTTCTGTGTCACTGAATCAGATTTAATTGAATGACAGACTTCTGGTATAATTAGGTCTCTCATTCGAGGGAGCTGGGACAATACTGTCAAAAATTTCCTTTTATCATTTGGGTCCTAGATTAAACTTATGATTTTCTTGTACTGTCTCTCTGATTATCTATAAGAAAGTATTCACGAGAAAAATTTATATGTATATATGCATACATTCATACACACACACGCTCATATATATATATATATATATATATATATATATTATATATATATATATATATATATATATATATATATATATATATAGTATATATTTGCGTTTGTACCATATATTACTTATATATATATATATATACACATATATATATATATTATATATATATATATATATATATATATATATATATAGATATATTTGGTTAGGCAACACTTATACGTTTCCCATACATAACTTTCAGTCTATGATTGCATGACTTATAACACGCAAAAGCACGAGGACTCGTCAAGATGATGTGAACAGATAATGACTAGTGTGTATGTAATTGTATTATGCATGGTTCATGTGTGCACTCCAATTAGACCTAAGTCTGTACACGTACAAAATGCAGACTATAACATTCTTTGAGAGGGAAAACCCCCCCCCCCAAAAAAAAAAAAAATAACCCAAGAACATAGCTTCTTCAGGAGAACAAATAAAACGTCTGACAGCACCTTCCAAGGAAATGACTTATTAAATGAGATCTAATGAAATGATGTATTTCTCTCTGACCCAGAACAATTTAATCATCGTCTATGAAGGGTTTATATATTATAAATGTTAAAAGGAAAACTTAGATGCTTTTTTACATGGAAGAAAAAGGTCTTCATTTCAAATTATTAAACTGTGAACGGCTGGTGAAGCTGTAAACAGATGACGTTTAAATCAGGATACAATTGCAGGCAAACGCACACCCATGAATGGGGGTGTAGCTGTCCTCCTATACTCACACAACACACACACGAATACTGTATAATATATATATATATATATATATAATATATATATATATATATATATATATATATGGAATTACTTGTTTCTTACGTTCTGTCAAGATGTTCCAAAGGCTTGGTACCGAAACCGTTAATCGTTTGTCAATTCATACTTGTAGCAATTCATACATGTAGCGATGACCGAAAATTGCCCAACACACATTATATATATATAATGTATATATAAGATATATATATATATATATATATATATATACATAAAATATATATATACCTTCTCGTGGTTAGGTCAGCAAGATGACCTCGTCGTGATTACTAAGATACCATGGGTTCGTTTCCCGCTACCGAACATCATGGTTTCTTCATATTTCTCTGAAAGTTGGATCTCAAGGTTTAGTAGTGTCTAGCGTAGACAAAATAGAGTAAAGAATTTGAGAAATTAAGAGGGTATTGTGGCTGTTACAATTACGTATGTATCTTGTAAAAATTAATAGTAGATGATACTTGTCAGATAACACGAAATAAAATGTTGCGTAACACGAAGTTTTCTATAATATTAATGGTATAACATTAAGGCGGAGTAATTAACTCCTGACGTAATTTCATCGCCAACTTCATTAAGGGGGTCATTATATCCGTATAATTTTGAGTTCGCGATGGGAAGTGAAATGCTAGTCGTCCGAAATTTAATTATGGAAATGAGATACTATTTACATATTATTAATAGTCAGTTACGTACATATATATATATATATATATATATATATATATATATATATATATATATCTATCGATCTATAATATATATATATATATATATATATATATAAATATATATATATATATAGTATATATATATATATATATATATATCTATATGTATATATATATATATATATATATATATATATATATATATATATATATATAATATATATAAATATACATATATACATATAGATATATATATATATATATATATATATATATATATATATATATATATATATATATATATATATATATATATACGCTTTTTGTTTCAACCTCTCTGAGGTAATCAAAGGCACACTGCAACTACAGATAGAGGAAGTATATACTGTGACATCAAAGGT
The DNA here is from genome assembly GCF_015104395.2 of Macrobrachium nipponense. Lineage (NCBI taxonomy): Eukaryota > Metazoa > Arthropoda > Malacostraca > Decapoda > Palaemonidae > Macrobrachium > Macrobrachium nipponense. The sequence continues at coordinate 84,633,355 of NC_087202.1, read as the reverse complement.
GGATGGGGGGGGGGGTGGTAAGGGAGGGGGGGGGGCAGACAGGAAAATACAGAGCTGAATGAAAATAATTTTTGGGGGGCATTTGCGACTACGCGCAAAATATTCCACTTGGCGCTCTCTTCATTATTTGAAACCCTTCCAATAATTGTTCATACGAAATAGTGACGGGGAAGCCTAATCAAAAATAAATTCAAATGTATGGCTCATATAACATTTTCTTCCCTGGTAGTCAATTCGTAAACGAAAGATGGCAGCCTATCTTTTATCTACGCATTCAATTGTACGCGTCTTTATATCATAACTGATACCATCGGAATACCCGTAGACTTGGTAGTCAAATCATAAACGAAAGATGGCAGCCTATCTTTCAAATGTACGCCTCGTTATGGTACTATTTAGCAATAAAATAACAACATTACTTGAGGTTACTAACAAGTAGTCTTTCATTTTAACCTTTCGAAATTTATCACCGTACCTGACATTGTACCAATGAATTTTATCCTGTACTTGTCCGGTTGGAAATACATCCATAATTACTTGTGTTGCTTCAACTACGATTTAATGTCATCATCACTCCTTTTCATTTCGTTTTTTTAATAATAATAATAATAATAATAATAATAATAATAATAATAATAATAATAATAATAATAATAATAATAATATTTAAACAAATTTAAAAAGAAACATAAAAATATCTCAAAACTAGTCGTATTATACATTTTTTATACAATGTTTTATTATGAATACTTTTGAAATATTTTGAAGGGTCCTACAAAGTGATATTTAGGATTGACTTTTATTTGTTGTAATATAAAATGAGATGAAGAATTGCTAAATGATCAAACCTGATCGTAAATATCACTTTGTAGGATTCCTCAAAATAACGAAAAGTATTAATAATAATAATAATAATAATAATAATAATAATAATAATAATAATAATGATAATAATAATAATAATAATAATAATAATAGACTATAAGAAGCCTTCGACATGATACCACACACATGGCTAATAGAATGCTTGAAAATATATGGGGCAGAGAAAACACCATCAGCTTCCTCAAAATACAATGCACAACTGGAATACAATACTTACAAGCTCTGGAATAAGACTAGCAGAGGTTAATATCAGGAGAGGGATCTTCCAGGGCGACTCACTGTCCCACTACTCTTCGTAGTAGCCATGATTCCCATGACAAAAGTACTACAGAGATGGATGCCGATACCAACTCAAGAAAAGAGGCAACAGAATTAACCATCTGATGTTTCATGGACGACATCAAGCTGTATGGTAAGTGCATCAAGGAAATAGATACCCTAATCCAGACTGTAAGGATTGTATCTGGGGACATCAGGATGAAGTTTGGAATAGAAAAATGCGCCTTAGTCAACATACAAAAATGCACAGCAACGAGAACTGAAGGGATAAAGCTACCAGATGGGAGCAACATCAAACACATAGATGACTGGATACAAATCACCTGGGAATAATGGAAGGAGATATCAAACATCAAGAGATGAAGGACACAATCAGAAAGGAATATATGCAGAGTCTCAAGGCGATACTCAAGTCAAAACTCAACGCCGGAAATATGATAAAAGCCATAAACACATGGGCAGTGCCAGTAATCAGATACAGTGCATGAATAGTGGAATGGACGAAGGCAGAACTCCGTAGCATAGATCAGAAACCAGGAAACATATGACAATACACAAAGCACTACACCCAAGAGCAAATACGGACAGACTATACATAACACGAAAGGAAGGAGGGAGAGGACTACTAAGTATAGAGCACTGGGGCAATATCTGAAAACCAGTGAAGACGAGTGGCTAAAGAGTGCATGGGAAGAAGACTAATAAAAGTAGACGAAGACCCAGAAATATACAGAGACAGGAGAATGACAAACAGAACAGAGAAATGGCACAACAAACCAATGCACAGACAATACATGAGACAGACTAAAGAACTAGCTAGCGATGACACCTGGCAATGGCTACAGAGGGGAGAGCTCAAGAAGGAAACTGAAGATGATAACAGCAGCACAAGATCAGGCCCTAAGAACCAGAATATGTTCAAAGAAGATAGACGGAAAATAACATCTCTCCCATATGTAGGAAGTGCAATACGAAAAATGAAAACATGAACCACATAGCAAGCAAATGCCCGGCACTTGCACAGACCAGTACAAAAAGAGGCATGATTCAGTAGCAAAAAGCCCTCCACTGGAGCCTGTGCAAGAAACATCAGCTACCTTGCAGTAATAAGTGGTACGAGCACCATCCTGAGGGAGTGATAGAAAGCGATCAGGAAAAGTCCTCTGGGACTATGGTATCAGAACAGATAGGGTGATACGTGCAATAGACCAGGACGTGACGTTGATTGACAAAGTCAAGAAGAAAGTATCACTCATTGATGTCGCAATACCAATGGGACACCAGAGTTGAAGAGAAAGAAAGAGAGGAAAAAATGGATAAGTATCAAGATCTGAAAATAGAATAAGAAGGATATGGGATATGCCAGTGGAAATTGTACCCATAATCATAGAAGCACTAGGCACGATCCCAAGATCCCTGAAAAGGAATCTAGAAAAACTAGAAGCTGAAGTAGCTCCAGGACTCATGCAGAAGAGTGTGATCCTAGAACGGCGCACATAGTAAGAAAAGTGATGGACTCCTAAGGAGCAGGATGCAACCCGGAACCCCACTATAAATACCACCAAGTCGAATTGGAGGACTGTGATAGAGCAAAAAAAAAAACAAAAAAAAAAAAAAAAAAAAAAAATAATAATAATAATATTTCTTCCATCCTCTTGACGTTTCGCCAGATCTGCCAGTGCATGGTCACAGTGATGGTTGCTGGAGACTGAATCTTGGTGGTTGTTGTTGTTGTTTTTTATTAAGCTGACCTTGTGTCAGCACGGGCTCTTGCTCACAGAGCATCTTGGTGGTGAGTCCTTCTCTTTATATCTTGGTTGTACGGGCGCTCACGGATGCTCCTACAAGACCCGGAGGATGCTTGACTTTTCATTGGCTGGTGGCCAGACGTCGGAAACGCTCGAGGCGCGTTGACCTTCTCAGGTGTGTTGCGGGTTTTCATTGGCTGTGACTATGCCCTGGCAGATCTGGGCGGAACGTCAAGAGGATGGAAGAAATACCAGGAGTTACGTCACCATGGTCGCAGCCAATGAAACCCGTCTCAAGTGATGCAACACACCTGAGAAAAGTCAACGCGCCTCCAGCAATTCCGACGTCTGGCCGCCAGCCAATGAAAAGTCAAGCATCCTCCGGGTCTTGCAGGAGCATCCGAGAGCGCCCGCACGACCAAGATATAAAGAGAAGAACTCACCACCAAGATATTACGGGCTGCTCTGTGAGCAAGAGCCCGTGCTGACACAAGGTAAGCTTAATCAAAAACAACAACAACCACCAAGATTCAGTCCTACAGCAACCATCGCTGTGACCATGCCCTGGCAGATCTGGGCGAAACGTCAAGAGGATGGAAGAAATACCAGGAGTTACGTCACCACGGTCGCAGCCAATGAAAACCCGGCTCCAGGTGACGCAACACACCTGAGAATAATAATTTCCAGCACTTGCACAGAACCAGTACAAAAAAGGCACGATTCAGTAGCAAAAGCCCTCCACTGGAGCCTATGCAAGAAACACCAGCTACCTTGCAGTAATAAGTGGTACGAACACCAACCTGAAGGAGTGACAGAAAACGATCAAACAAAGATCCTCTGGGACTATGGAATCAGAACAGATAGGGTGATACGTGCAAATAGACCAGACGTGACGTTGACTGACAAAATCAAGAAGAAAGATCCTCATTGATGTCGCCTAATACCATGGGACATCAGAGTTGAAGAGAAAGAAAGGGAAAAAATGGATAAGTATCAAGACCTGAAAATAGAAATTAGAATGATATGGGATATGCCAGTGGAAATCGTACCCATAATCATAGGAACACTAGGAGGCACGATCTCAAGATCCCTGAAAAGGAATCTGGAAAAACTAGTGGCTGAAGTAGCTCCAGGACTAATGCAGAAGTGTGAGCTCCTAGAAACAGGCACATAGTAAGAAAAGTAATGGACTCCTAAGGAGGCAGGGTGCAACCCGGAACCCCACTCTATAAATACTATCCAGTGGAATTGGAAGACTGTGATAGAAATAATAATAATAATAATAATAATAATAATAATAATAAGAGTCGGACAAAAACGACGTCTCTCTAAAGGCGCTGTCACACTAGCGAAATTTCCGTCGACTTTTTCCGTGCTCTGATTGTCACACACGTTCCTCTTCACACCGTGGTTGTCGTCGTCAAAACGTAAACAAACCATCTAAGCTGTGACTTCCCGGAATGATAAAACAATTATGCTTTATAACACAAAGCAACTAGTGGGTCGTGCTTGCATGTGTTTAATGATGCTGCATAGAATTAAAAAAAAAGTCATTGGATTCGGTCCTGGTTAAAAGGACGTGAAAAGTTTCATTTTAAAAAATAAGCTAGGGCTAGCCTAGATAGGCTATTCGTAACCTTCGTTTACACAACCACAGTCAGACTGTATTATAAATTAAGCGAGAGAAACACTGCAAACATTTTAAAGATTTTTGCTTATATTATTTGCTAATGCAAACATACAAACAAAAAACATAATGAGAGCAGACCTAGGCTATATAACAATCTGATATTCACGATATAGCATGCTTATATATATAAAGATCAGCAAGTTCAGAAAAGTATTCCCTGAGTCGCATGGCGATTTCTTGGTAATTTTTTCATTTAAGACCCTTTTCCATAAAACTATCATGCTTATGGTCCCATAAGCATCGTCTCTCCCCCATATCTTCGACCAAAAACTGTTCTGGCAATCTTGTCCACTGTACCAAGAACCCCTCTTGCATCTGATTACTGGAAATGCGTGCTCTCCGAGATATAAACAAACAATAAAGTCGACGATAGTGATGGGTTGAATTCGATCGGTACCGTTTTCAAAATTCGTGACGACGACACCAGAAAGTCGTCGTCAAAACATGAAAAGTCGACGTCAAATTCAAAAGTCAATGGAAATTTCGCTAGTGTGACAGCGCCTTAACAGTTCAGACCTTAATCTTTTACCTTATGCTATACAGATTTCAGTCAAGTATCCGTCTTGATGTATTTTGGCAGTTTTTCCTTTGACGAGAATCTGACGCCTTTCGAATACTTGGCGGATATTGCAAACACGAGAGTCAACCAACTGGGTCATCAGTCTTCTATTTGAGTCTTGATCAGTTTTTCCAGAGAAACATTTTCATAAAGAGCTAAAATCATGATTTCCAGTTTTAGTTTTTCGGGCAAAATGTGACTCGTTGCTGCTCACATCCAACCACGAAGGTAGTATGTTGAAGGTTCTGGTGAAGATGGTTACTTTATCTGAGCTTGGACCAGGCAGATGGATCTAGACTCGCAAAGATACCAAATACCATTCATGACAATAAATGAAAATATAACGTTACAAAAATGGCAGTATAAACGCAAGGAGGCTTCAGAACTTTGTCAATATGTATTTGAGAGAGAGAGAGAGAGAGAGAGAGAGAGAGAGAGAGAGAATAGGGCAATACCATACAGGGATAAAATATTTTCCTGGTCATAAAGATAAGTTAGGGTTCCACCAAGGGACTCCAAAATGGCAATGTCGTTATAAATTTACAAAGTGAGTAATAGGTTCTTGCAGGAAGGGAACCATAAAGATCTTCACGCTGGCGAGGGGGAGATGGGAGGGTGGTGGGTGGGGGGGAGGGAGCCCAAATCTATGGGGGACCTCAGTTCGTTCGTGAATTTCGCTCGACGTTACGTAAGAGAGCGCTACCTCAGCTTCTGAAAATGGATAATCTCTCTCTCTCTCATCTGCTCTCTCTCTCTCCTCAGCTATAATGAAGATGTTTCACAATCTTTTTTTTTTTAATACAAAATGTTCAGGCGTTTTTTTTTTTTTATCAAATTCTCGACTCTCCAAAATTCGTATAAAAATGTTCAAAAGTGTCTCGTCTGAATGTCTGATGCAATATCTTTTGGTAAAGGAAGTTCGCTCTAAATTATTAAGAGGCCTTGAGTGCTCTGAAGAACGACGTAGGAGTCCAGGCTTTTGGAAAAATATATACTTCTTGAAATTAATCCAAATATATATATATATATATATAATATATATATATATATATATATATATCTATATATATATATATATATATATATATATATATATATATATATATATATATATATATATATATATATATATATATATATATATATATATATATGTGTGTGTGTGTGTGTGTGTGTGCGTGTGTATTATATATATATATCATATATATATATATATATATATATATATATATATATATATATATAATATATATAATGAAACTATTTAATAGCTGGGACATAAAACAAACTAGAAGCAGTTACAGTGAGTACAATACAATACACATTAAGATCTGTAGTTGTTTTGTTTCCTTTGTCAAACGTTTGTAGTGTCGAAGGGTATTTGCTCATAACATCGAGTTGGAATTATGATAAACTGGATAATAGCATGAGTAAGGCCTCTTTAACAGGGTAAAAATAAGTTTTGACAATTTCATTTCAACCAGGGTATAAACAGAAGGAATTTTAGCCATAGCATCTGGTCTCTCTGTAATACAGTTGGAAATTTATTTATTGTTAATAAAGCGATTGAAGATCCTTGATAATGTTTTTTACTAATTGTTCGATTATTATTATTATTATTATTATTATTATTATTATTATTATTATTATTATTATTATTATTATTATTATTGATTATTCTTATTCTGTTGAATAAAACGGCAGAATTCAGCGAATTCATCTGACAAATTATTTTTTATATTTTTCTCATTATTCGCTTCTCTGGCTCAGCGATACTTCTTAATAATTGGCCAATATTCATATTGGGATAAATCTAAATATTGGCCAATTATTAAGAAGTATCGCTGATCCAGAGAAGCGAGTAATAAGAAAAATAGAAAAGAATGTATATAAGATTAATTCGCGGAATTCTGCCGTTATATTCAACAGAATTTGTTTAAAAGAGGGCATTCTGCCAAAATATTATTATTATTATTATTATTATTATTATTATTATTATTATTATTATTATTATTATTATTATTATTATTATTGTTTTCTTTTTTTTTTATCAGTCCTGCAATTCGACTGGGTGGTATTTATAGTGTGGGGTTCTGCATGAGTCCTGGAGCTACTTCAGCCTCTAGTTTTTCCAGATTCCTTTTCAGGGATCTTGGGATCGTGCCTAGTGTTCCTATTATTATTATTATTATTAAGAAGATGAATCCTATTCATATGGAACAAGCCCACCAAAGGGGCCACTGACTTGAAATTCGTGCTTCCAAAGAATATTAAGGTGTTCATTCGAGATGAGTACCAGAAGGTAATGGGAAACACAGAAAGAGACGATCAGTTACTACATCACCTACTGTGTCAATTCGGGCATTATAGACACAATGACCAGGAAGCTAAGATTCTTCACGCAAGAGGCCAAAACCAATCGGTTAATTTCTTATTCAAGTGGTAAACGATATTATAGAGTCATCCACATGAATTTGGGAGGGTTTACTCATATATCATTATCCAGAAGACGAAAATTTCTTTACACTTGTCGAAAGACTAAAAATTTTAAAATTATATAGTCTCGAAAGAAGAAGAGAATGCTACATGATACAGGCCTAAAAACAGATAAAAGGAATTGCTGAAAACATCACGGAGCTAAAAATATCAGAAAGAGCAAGCAGAGGTAGATTAATAGTGCCCAAAACTATACCAGGAAAACTTAGGAAAGCACACAGGACATTAATCCACTATGCACCAGCATCGATATTGCAGCGTCTATTCAGTGCGTTGCCAGCTCATCTGAGGAAATTATCAGGAGTGATCGTAGATGTGTTTAAGAATAAGCTCGACAAACATCTAAGCTGGATCACAGACCATCCAAGATTAGAAGATGCAAAATATACCGGAAGATAAATAGACAATTTTCTTGTAGAAATTAGAGGTTCCTCACACTGAGGGTCTGTTCCTCCTCCGAAGGGACTACAGGGTCTCTCATTAGTGGCCCTTTCAGAAAAAAACAGAATGAAGATTCCTTGGTTCCTTGATCGGAGCTACGGAACATCTATAGACTATTTTTGAGTCCGAGTGACGTTACAGAGCTGTTGCTCAGGGTGAACTGTTGCACGCGGGCAACGATCAAATTTTTTATTTTTAATTTTTTTTTTCGTTTATTGATTCTCTAGCATCCATGCTTTTTTTTTTTATGTTTTTCTGTATGTAATAACGGTAGTTTATCGGTGTTAAAACTCCACGTTTATCTTTGCCGGGATTCAGTCAACGTAACTAGGGTGCAAAACAATTTTTAGCCTATTAATAACCGGTTAAAAATTGCTTGCTCACAACCAGTTACTAGACCTTTTTAACCGGTTAATCATTTTAGACCACATCTTTTCTTTTATGACTTTATAGCTACTATATTTGTTCTTCAAGATAGAATCTTGATTAAACATCAGGAGTTGTTAAAAGTACACATACACTATTCTATGATTCTTTGCATTATTCTGAATAACAAACTCATTATCAAAAAAAGGAAACGTTTGTTTTATACTGAACGAATAAATGAATACTCAACATTTCCGTTTTCTTTGCCCTTCAACCAGTTTTTGTTTGCATTTTATTAATCGGTTAGTAGCCGGTTATAGAATTTTAAGAAGATTATAAACCGGTTTTGTATTTTCCGGTTAATTTTGAACCCTAGACGTAACACACACACACACACACACACACACACACACACACACACCCACATACACGAGAGGGGTTTATATTAAAGCCATTCTCTTTTAGGCCTAGTAGCTAGCTAACCCGTGCATTCCGCATGTATTTGCGCCGTATAAAACTTCCGTGGCCCTATAATAAAAGACTTGGGATAGCGACGAATTCCACTCTAGCGACGCTGGTGGTGTCGAAGCTTAATGAATTTTCTCGCCTTTGTCAGATCTTTTTTTCCTTTTTTAAATTTAATTTCATTCTACGGTGAAATGGAACGAGCGTTCAGCCATTTGTATTTGGCTCTCGACCCCGACTTTGATGTCGAGGGCAAAGTCCATTTCCATTTATTTCAGAGCAAGAGCATCGGATTCCGCACCGCACCACCGGGAGTGACGTTCATGCTGATTCCGCTTCGAAAATTTTAATGGCCGTCTCCTTCCAGCTGGGAGGAGCCATTGCAGTCCTAATTTGCCCGCCTGTCTTTGTCTGTTCGTCTGTCTCTGCGATGACGTCTGTTCCCGGCTGAAAAACCTCTTACTTCTAAATTAGTCTGATGATTGTCTTTTCAAAGTTGATATAATGCCACTTTATTTCAATCTCTCTCTCTCTCTCTCTCTCCTCTCTCTCTCTCTCTCTCTCTCTCTGTGTTCCACGTTGGACGAGTAGCTTACGTGCTCGCCTACAATTCGGTAGTCCCGAGTGGCTTACATGCTCCCCTACAATTCGGTAGTCCCGAGTGGTTTACGTGCTCGCCTACAATTCGGTAGTCCCGAGTTCGATTCCCCGCTCTGACAACGTGGAATCAGAGGCATTTGTTTCTGGTGATTAGAAATTCATTTCTCGATATAATGTGGTTCGGATCCCACAATAATCTGAAGTAGGTCCCCTCGCTAGGTAACCAGTTGGTCCCTAGCCACGTGAAAAAATATCTTATCCTTCCTTTTTTCACGTGGCTAGGAACTAATTGGTTACCTATCAACGGGACATAGAGCTTATTATTGTGGGATCCGAACCACATTATATCGAGAAATGAATTTCTAATCACCAGAAACAAATTCCTCTGATTCCACGTTGTCAGAGCGGGGAATCGAACTCGGAACTACCGAACTGGTAGGCGAGAACGTAAGCCACTCGTCCAACAAGAAACTGAGAGAGAGAGAGAGAGAGAGAGAAATAAAATGGCATTATATCAACTTTGAACAGACAATCATGAGACCAATTTACAAATAAGCGGTTTCTCAGTGGTCTGGTTAAACTAAGATATACTTAACTTTCCCTCTCCTCTCTCTCTCTCTCTCTCTCTCTCTCTCTCTCATTGTCTTTATCTAACTAACTGAATGTTCTCGATAACACTACGTTTCAATGCACGATAAAGAATTCATTCCAGGTATAAGGAAAATCGGTGAATTTTGAAGCTAGAGTCCCATGGGGCCTAGAAAGGAATAAATAAATCAATGTGCGGATGATTAATCATGATATTGAAGTCCAGAGCCGCTATAACGAGCAGGATCCCGTCCTGGTACGGGATCGATCTAAGTGAGTCCAGTCAAGTCAAGACGAGTCAAGAAGATTCATGACTTCTTGAATTGTCTTGACTTGACTCGACTCGACGCGCTTTGTGTAAACACAGCCTAAAGCGACGGTAACAATCATGATGGTTACGTGAATGATTTGATTTGATTTGATTAAGAAATTTAGGTCTTGAGGACTTAGCGCTGGAACCCAACAGGATTATTCAGCGCGCTGATGAAGATGAATATATATAAATATAAATTAATATGATTAATTGAGAATAAGTGAATAATAAGTGTTCAACAATATAAGTTGGTTGTTAAGTCTTCATATGCTAAACCAACTATACCAACACAATGACATGTTTGGAAGCTGGTAGCTCCCAAGGGCTAACCAGGCACCCCTTTAGAGTGGCAATATAAATGAAGACTACTGTAGAACTAGAGAAAAAAATTATAATAAAAAGGAAATTGTGTTAGTACTGATATGTGTGTGAATTATGATGATCATATTGGAGTCATCGTGATTCTATTTGTTTGTTGTAATATAATAATAGGATCGGTGTTTTTGTCACATTAAAACTACGTTGCTTTGTGGATTAAGTAACATATTATAATGTTATAAACAATAATACTGTCAATGCGCTTTTGGATATATATATGTGTGTGTGTGTATGTGTGTATATATATATATATGTATATATATATAGTATATATATATATATATATATATATAATATATAGAGTATATATACATCTATATATATATATATATATATATATATATATATATTATATATATATATATATACATATATTATATATATAATGTTACCGACGGTTCCACCACGGTACATTTTAAAAGGGAACATATGTTGGCAGCAATGACCGTGCAGCAAGGCGCTGAGGTGACATCCATTTTCTCTCTCTCTCTCTCTCTCTCTCCAACACCCCTCTCTCTATTACCTATGGCAATTAAATAAGACTCGTCAACTACAAAAATACTTTTATTTAAGAGCAAAGCATTAACTAAATAAATTAGGTTCTTAACAAAATGATTAAATGAAAGGTTGAATTCAAAATCCAAATATCTCAGATAACCCTGGGAATTGAACCAAACCCACTCCATCCCTCCTTTACAATAACCAACATTAGTTTAGTCATAAAACTAGAAAAAGTCATAGCACAGTCTAGTAACACCACGGAACATCAGTTAAGTTCCCATTTCTAAATAAGTTATCAGATCAGTTCCCTTTTATTCCAGATCTGCCTATAAGAAGACAGGAGAACACATCCATAAGCAAAGATTATAAATCAAAATCAAAAGGTCAAATAAAATACAACATCTTTGAAACAAATACTCAAAATACAGTCAAGCCACACTTTTGGCTAAAAAATAAGTATGCTTACCCATTCAACACAGATTACACACACTTTACCAAAAACACAATCAAAGGAGCCATCTTGGCCCTTTGCCAACTTTGTATCGTTCTCCATTTTGGCTAACTTGCTCTCTCATTATGTAGGTAAACAGCTCGCACTAATTTCGTCACAAGTTCATGACGTCATTATACAGATCATTGTTCATGCCCAAGAATCTGCCCCAAACCAGATTCAGAAAGCATATCTGCATCCACTCGCGCATGGACACAGGACGTGGTCTGTTCTGCTTTGGCAGCAACCTTCGACATCGCGCCACCCAAGGAAGTTGTGTCAGCATTTCCAAAGCTGAGCTGTCTTGTCACTTTAGGATCACTGTTTCCATGGAGAGTTAAATTGATGACCTCTACATTCTAAGGATGTCACAGCCCATCACATCCACATATTCAGAAAAAAAATACAACGGTGTCTTAATTATATTGTCAATTACTCATTATTTTATATATATATATATATATATATATATATATATATATATATATATATATATATATATATATATATATATATATATATCCACTGTCGAGCAATTGTATGACAAAATAAAAAGAAAAAAAAAATTAGAACAGGACCAACATTTCTCCATACGGAAACAGGCCAGATGTGTCCAGCAGATTTCCGAATCTGCGAGCGCTCTTGTATCACAAAATAGGATTTTGCAGGAATGAACAAAAACTCTAAATTCGGGTACACGTGATAGTTTTTTTTTTTATTTATTTTTTTTTTTTTTACGTTCGCGTTCAACAGTTATCTTCTGTAATGCTGTCTAGTGTTATTCGTTTCCAGTTGAGTGGAATCACGGGCCACTCACTAGTACACAAATATAATTGGGCTACGCAACCAATACCTGGTTCTTGTTGACATATCCGTGAACGCGGACGCTTGGAATAAGGTTTATTTGAACTCAAAAGTTAACCAAAATCAAAACAATTCCGTTAACAAATCAAAATGTTTGACTTCGTAGTAGAAATGGAAAACGATTAATTTGAAGTAACCCGTAATTCTGCTTTCTTTTAAGAAAACCAATTGGTAAATCATAGACTATGAATTTATTTTTTTTTTGCTGCGATAATTGACAGAATTTAAAACCTATTCGAAAAAAGACTTTTGGATGCTTTTGAAAATAACTCTATGAGGCGATTTAGAAATGGCACATTTAGGATTCATTTAAATTTTGTGATTTTACAACTGATTTTACTCTGTCTCACTGATCGTGAAACGTCCTATGCTTGTAAAAGCTACCTTGTCGTGAGGTGACATAAGTAAACGTTGTAAAGTGACGTAACAACGATAAAGGAATCATTATATCTCATCTGCAGTCATGTACAATAAGCATCCTTATCAATTACCCAAAATAATGATGTATCCGATTATACATCAAGCACTGGGACCTATGAGGTCATTCAGCGCTGAAACAGAAAATTGAGAGTAAAGGGGGTTTGAAAGGTGTCACAGGGGGGAAACCTCAAAGCAATTGTTAGATGAGGGTTGATAGCGAGATGGAAGAAAGATAATATGAATGGAGGTGCAGTAAAAGGAATAAAAGGGGTTGCAGCTTGGGAAAAATGGCGCTGCCAAAAACCTTTAGTAGTGCCTACAGTGTACGCCGTGAGATGCACTGACTGCACTGACCCCGGACGTACCCCAACTACGGAGCGATTTATAGCGAGAAAAGACCTTTCTATGATGCTATTAGAATAAATGAAATCAAGAAATCAAAAATCAAATTCTCATTTCACCTGAGTTATGCATCTACCCCCCAGTAGTTAACGGATGATTTGAAAGACAATAAGAATTGATCGGAAAATAAAAGAAATTAAGTCTGTAACGGAGAGGTTAACTTTAAGGCATTACGCAGCTTTTATTTCATGTTTTGTTTATTTACCTGCAAAGATGAAGAGCGAGCATCTTCGTTCGTCAATAAGTCGATATAAACTCCATCTCTGTGCCAAACGCTGAGGTCAACAAAGGAGGTTAAAAGAAAATAGAAAGTGATGCAAAATGGAATGATTAAGAAAGCTGGTTATCAGGGTCACTTTAAGAATTCCGATGTAAAAAGAAAAATAGGAAGATTTGGTCATGGAAAATGATCTGTCAGTAAAATAACATGAAAAATAACAAGGAAAATAAAGTGAAAAATAACACATCTCACTTTAATCCCAGCAAAAGCTTAAAAAAATTAAGTTGTGGATTAATAAATGTCAACAGCATTTATTAGTTTATTTTTAGAGAATTTGCCTCTACATGAATATTCTCGTTCAATTGTTTTATTTCGGAAAAAAAGATTAAAACGGTTTATGTTATTTATATGCCTCATTTATTCAAATCTCCCGACCCAATGTACCGAAGGGTACGAAAATAAATGGAAGCATTCTTATATTTCCCATCTACGTCAGGGCAAAAATAGATCCTGGAACCATATCCGAATCAGTTTGAAAAATAAATTCTGGAAGCTGGAGCTGTAGGACCGGCCCTCCCCCCGTCCCCTGCCAGTGTAGCCTCCCCCACGCCTCCCCTCCCCCCACCCCCAACCACTTGATGAAATGTTTTAATATCCCATCGAAATATTGCGTGGACAGTCAAGAGACGCTACAAACAAATAAACAAACAGACCGAGTTTGAATAAATATATTCCCTCCAGCACCGTAATAGGGTTGATAGAATTAAAGCAAGAGGAAGTATGGCATCTTTCTTAACTGCAAACTACGACGGAAAAGGCATTTGTATCGTCTGAAGCTAAAAATGGAGGAAAAAAAAAAACATATATATATATATATATATATATATATATATATATATATATATATATATATATATATATATATATATATATATATTATATGTATATAGTATATATATATATATATATACACACACACACAATATACAGTCACCTACACGGCTACCTCCGATATACGATTACTATTTAAGTAGCCGTTGTTTCGCCGTTATTACGTATAAGCAAAAGCAGCAATCGCAACAACAGAGCCGGGAACGAAATAAGAAAAAACAAGCAAAAGACAAATACATCATAAATACTGAATATTCCATCTCTCTAATTCATGCCAGCTTCAACGGTGGACTTCCAAATGAAGAGAATGGGCAATTAGTGTTATTAGTAGGAGACGAATAAAAAAAAAAGTACATTAAATGGGACGGAAGAAGAAGAAGGGCGAGATGAACGGAGATACGAAGATAATGAGCTGAAAACGGAAGAAATATTAATGACTTAGCGAAAGGGGTTAGTAGAGATGATAATGATGAATATTCAGCGCGAGAGGATGACACGTGTGAGAAACGAGAAGACAAAGAAGGAAGGGACGATATATGTGGAATAAAGCTGAGATTTTTTTTACAAACAGATATAGATTTCTCTTGACAACGGGAAAGGAAATGATGCTATGTTCCATCTTCCTGTATCGATGCCTTCAAAGCTAATGGATGCACCAGTGGGCAAATTTGAATAAATTATGTGCTGAATATTTAGAGTAACACATATCAATTTTCAGGCAAATAAATGTAGTGAATATTATGGTAGCTAAGATGTATTTTTTTTAATAATAGATGCAAGAGTTTGAATGTTCTGATCTCAGGTAAACAATCCAGGACGATCAGAGGAACAAATAGGAAATTATTCTTTAATGCTTTAGCGCTCTTATAATGTAAAGAAAACATACAGAAAACGTTTCAAAAGAATAAAAAATAACCTAACGTCAAATTAAACCCTTCGAAATTGAAAATTGAATGCGGCTGAATATTTTCGGGCAAGATGAAAATAATGGAAAAAAAAAGATAAAAAAGAGGGGAAAATGAATTTCTAATGATGCCAGAGGTAAAAGACAAAAACATGAAAAGCGAGACTGAAAAAAATAATCAAAGTAAAGAAGTAGGAAACGAATGACGAGCAGACAAGTAAGAATAAAAGGTGGATGAAATTGTGAAGTTTCAAATTCATAGCTTATATATGGCGATATGCTTGCTTCAACTTCAATGCGATCAAGCGAATTAGGACATTCTATGACGAACTCAAGGGATTACAATTTTGGTCAGGAAGTACTGAGGACCGCCGATAAGATCTGATGAGATGTTTAGTTGTAATGACATGAGAGAACCCATGATAATTACCACCACTAATACAACTTAATAATAATAATAATAATAATAATAATAATAATAATAATAATAATAATAATAATAACAGCGGCACAAGATCAGGCCCTAAGAACCAGATATGTTCAAAGAAAGATAGATGCAAATAACATCTCTCCCACATGTAGGAAGTGTAATACGACAAATGAAACCATAAACCACATAGCAAGCGAATGCCCGGCACTTGCACAGAACCAGTACAAAAAGAGGCACGATTCAGTAGCAAAAGCCCTTCACTGGAGCCTGTGCAAGAAACACCAGCTATCTTGCAGTAATAAGTGATACGAGCACCAACCTGAAGGAGTGATAGAAAACGATCAGGCAAAGATCCTCTGGGACTATGGTATCAGAACAGATAGGGTGATACGTGCAAATAGACCAGACGTGACGTTGATTGACAAAATCAAGAAGAAAGTGTCACTCATTGATGTCGAAATACCATGGGACACCATAGTTGATGAGAAAGAAAGAGAAAAAATGGATAAGCATCAAGACCTGAAAATAGAAATAAGAAGGATATGGGATATGCCAGTGAAAATTGTACCCATAATCATAGGAACACTTGGCACGATCCCAAGATCCTTGAAAAGGAATCTGGAAAAAATAGAGGCTGAAGTAGCTCTAGGACTCATGCAGAAGAGTGTGATCCTAGAAACGGCGCACATAGTAAGAAAAGTGATGGACTCCTAAGAAAGCAGGATGCAACCCGGAACCCCACACTATAAATACCACCCAGTCGAATTGGAGGAATGTGATAGACAAAAAAAAAAAAAAAAAAAAAAAAAAAATAATACCTTGGAAAAAGACCCTCTTTTAAATATACCAGGAGACGAACTCCCCTTGAATAAGAACAGTCATCCAGCCTACCCGTATACCAGTATACAAGCTACCAGTATACCAATCGATGACCACTGCACGAATACGGATTCCTCTGATATTCCAGCCACCAGGATCCCTGTTTTTTTTTTGTTTTTTTTTTTTTTTTTTTTTTTTTTCTTATAAAATTAAAGCATTCCCGCATCCTTTCTGGTACTAAATACCGATATGAATATTGGCTAGTTATTATTAAATAATATTGCTGAGCCAGAAAAGCGAATAATAAGAATAGAAAGGTTGTCATATAAAAGTATTTCGCTAAACACGTCCTTTCGTTTTAACAGAATATAATAATAATAATAATAATAATAATAATAATAATAGAAACACTAGACACAATCCCCAGATCCCTGAAAAGTAATCTGGAAAAAACTAGAGGCTGAAGTAGCTCCAAGAATCATGCAAAAGGTGTGATGGGTCCTAAGGAGGCAGGATGCAACCCGGAACCCCAGACTATAAAAGCCACCCAGTCGAATAGGACGACTAAGATAGGCAAATAATAATAATAATAATAATAATAATAATAATAATAATAATAATAATAATAGTAGTAGTAGTAGTAGTAGCCATTAGTCGACGTTTTTCATGGATTCCCTTTCAGGCTCTTTGAGGAAACGACTCTTTCCAGAATCTCGAGGATCTTCTTTTCACTCCGCATAGTATCTCGCAGATTCCTCAAAAGGAAAATTCCAGGCCATCGTAAAGTCAAGTGAAAATTCCGAAAGGAAGATTACAGTTTATTCCAGGGATGATTGCTCTGGATCCCGTCTTAAGTAAGAAACATGGGAGGCGTTATTTGGATCTTGTTGTAGCCTCGCGTTAAAGCGAGACAGATTTCATGATTATTATTAAAGAATGAATAGCAGACAGATGCAGTTAGGTTAGTTTACAGTTTGGAGATTTTGCACAGACTCCCAAACACAGGACACAAACACAAATATATGTAGATATATATATATATATTATATATATATATATATATATATATATATATATATATATATATATATATTATAAATATACATACATACATACATACACTCCTCTCTCTCTCTCTCTCTCTCTCTCTCTCATACACACACACACACACACACACACACTCAACTATTAATCATAATTTTACATCTTAAAATAACGTTCATAAGTTATTTTCAATATTTTTACGGTTAGTTTTCTTCAACTTGACTAGCATTTATACTGTTTTCCAATACTGCATGTGTTAGATGACGAGAATATCTGAATAATGAGTAAGAACAGGAGGAGAGAGAGAGAGAGGAGAGAGAGAGAGAGAGAGAGAGAGAGAAGAGAGAGAGAGAGAGAGATTGCCAACAAGATAAGGATATTCTGCACGATACTTATTTTGAATTTCCTGAAACTTCCAGTGTGCATGAAATATATCCATGAAATGTATTAACTGCTTAAAAATCCTTGGGTTGATAACGAACGGGTTTTTCGAATCACTAATTTCAATTTGGTATTAACCGTCGAGTTCAAGATTCGTTTTAATTTCAACTCGCACACAGAAATACTGCAAGCGGAATATCGAGAAACCGGATCGTGACAGAATGCTTTACTGGACTTGGAATAACAATACAGAATATTTTCACCTGTTCCGTCATATAATAAGACAGAAGATTAACATTCAGCACTCCAGGACATCCCTCAGTTTTAAATAATTTAACAGTACAGTTCAGTATTCCAGCATAACAACTTTCTTAGTAATGAATAGATGAATATAAGACCTAGAATGTTCACAGGAAAGGAATACCTAGTGGGAATACTGAAATGAAAACAAAAACCACGCGAGTTGCATCACTGGATGGTACACGGGTGCTTCGTCATTCTTCTCACAAATACCGTCGGTGTTTACCCATCATACGCAATTTCCTCTACAATGCTCCATCACACATAATTTCCATTTCACTGTTCAGTTACGGCATTCCTCTGGACATTGCCACGTTTCCAATTCCCTCTTTTATCACCAGAATCATTCCGCTTCATTTTAAAGTATGACTAAACTACTTCTATTCATTTCATCCTCATTGTACAGAACGCCCTCTCCCGTCCAATTATGCTCTCTCACCGCGCCAGACTTATTGGTTGTGCGTTGGCCGAATATATATTAGTTTTGTGAAGAAATGATGGAGAAGGACATATTCAGAACGCTGCAGTTGATTGGAAGCCATTTGCAAAGGGGAAAATACGCAACTCGGAGAAATATGGGTGGGGGGCGCGGCGACACACAACAGCAAATTGAGAAATTCTGACAAAGTCGGGACATCGCTGGAGAAATGACCCGCATTCACTCTGTGATGTACGCTAATGCACAGATAATCGAAGCGATGCTATGTGACGTATTTGGTGGGTACAATCCACATTATGTATGGCGCTGTCTGGGTAACGAATGAGTTGAAATGAGGTATTCATTTTCATTTATTTGCAGCGTGTAATGAATCAACATCTTGGTTTAATGGCAGTATGGTAAAGCTATTCTTGATATCGTAAATTGACATACGCATCTGGTCATATTGTTTTCATTCTGGATACACCACACCTGCCACCACA
>NC_087202.1:84606460-84608960 GCF_015104395.2 Macrobrachium nipponense | reverse complement strand
CAGGCTAGTAAGTGTCCTTGGACTCCCTTCCTTACTACTGATTGAAGTATTGCTGCTGGACTGGCTAGTTCAAAAGCCTTTTCAAAATCTATGAAGACTACTGTGGCCTTCTTCTGATTTATATAGCTGAGAACATCTGTTATGCACTCTGTAGTTCCGACTCCTTCCTGATATGCATATAGCTGCTTGTGCAGTGGACCAATCTTGTACTTCATTCTATTTAGTACCATTTTTTCTCCAGTTTTCTCAATGCATGACACCAATGCGATTGGTCTTGGGTTCTCTGGATCTTTAGGTTTGGGGATTGGCTGCATGTCTTGCTGCCGCCAGGTTTGTGGTCTTGGGTGCTCGATGTGTGTTTTGTTCAGGATTCTCAGAAAGGCTATTTCTCCTGCAGGACCCGTTTTGCTGATCATGGTGTATGTTATCCTGTCTGCTCCTGGTGCTGTGTCTCTGCCAACTTTAAAAACTGTTTTCAGTTCCTCTACTGTGTAAGGGGTGTCAGTATCATCTGGTCTGTGGCAGGCCGGATCGATCTCCTCCCATCGAATCGGTGCTAGTTGATCCTGAATTCTTCTTGTTTCAGGGGAGAGGTTACCTGAGCTAGTCCTATTGGCGAAGGATGTTTCCAGTCTTTCCGCTTCTTCTAGTGGGTGAGGGTGAGTTGCTACGGGCGTTCTCTTCTTTCCGGCTACTCTGTTCAGCCACTTCCATAGCTCCGAGAGAGATGTGTACTGTGATAGTTTTGTACACCATTCCATCCACTTTTCAATTCTTATCTCTTGCAGCTGATTGGAATGGGGTCGTTTGGCGGTATTTATTGTGACCCGGGTGCTCTGTCTGGTGAGCGCTGAGTTTTCATTGGCTGAACAGAGGATTAAGTCCCTGAGTCAAGCCGTCTTGCAGAGGTGGATGCTCGCACTATTCTTCGCATGCGGACGCTGGAGACTGGGAGTGTAGTATTGGGAAGGTCATTGCCGGTAGATAGGGGCACCTGATTGGTCCGTTCGACAGCTCTAGGGTGCTGGTGGGCGGCGCCCTACGCGCCACCCTCGGGAGGAGTGAAGTCTCTTGAGTGGTGTTGAGCCTGGGTCTCACCTTCCCGATGTGTAGGGCCTCCAAGATGCGGAGGCGACGGTGGTCTGCCGCCTTATCGATAATCCCGATACTAGGAATAATGTCCTTTCGAGTTATCCCAGTATTGTGGGCGTTTTTAGCATGATTATGGATAGCGCCTTCCTGAGCGTGGCAGGATATCCTCTTGGAAAATCGCATCGTTGTCATGCCAATGTAGGCGCTGGGGCATTCCTCGGACGGGGCATTTGAATTGGTAGACAACGTTGGTTTTCTTGAGAGGGTCCTGCACCACGGGGGCTGGATTGTTCTTCATAATCAAGCCACTGGTTTTCTTGCTCTTGTAGTAAATTATCAATTTCACTTTTTTCGCAGGGTCCGTGGGGGAGACGTTCCTTTCGATGATGTTACGAAGGGCTCGCTCGTCCTCTTTGTATTTCTTGTGAAATACTCCCTTGTAAAAGAGAGTGACGTCTTCAAGGGCGGCGGGGCGAGGCTCCTGCTGGTACCAATTATCAATGTTCCTGCGGATGCATTTTGTGATGTCCCGGTTGGAATACACGTGACTCATGTTTGAGAGAGGGTCTCCTACCTTCATTTAAATAATAATAATAATAATAATAATAATAATAATAATAATAATAATAATAATAATAATAGCCTTCGAATGGCTTTGAAATAAAGTCGAAACCGGTCAGGACCTACACCCTATCTTTTATTTTTTCAACTGTGGTAATGTGTGATAGACGAATCATGGGTTGAAGTATATATATATATATACATATATAGATATATATATATATATATATATATATATAATTTACTTCAACCCGTGATTCGTCTATATATATACATATATATATATATATATATATATTATATATATATATTTACTTCAACCCGTTATTCGTTTATCACACATTACCACAGGTGAAAAAAATAAAAGATAGGGTGTAGGTCCTGACCGGTTTCGACTTTATTTCAAAGCCATTCGAAGGCTATTGTAATTATTATTATTATTATTATTATTATTATTATTATTATTATTATTATTAGATAATAATAATAAGTGTCCTAAATCGCCCCATAAATTCCTTGAGGAAACTTTCCTTATTATTAAAATCAACGGAAACTTACTATATTCATAACTGAACTTACTAATACAAACATTTACTTTTATTCACGTACCTTCATACATCAAAAGTTGGCAATTCCTCCTGTGCTTCTCAGTAAAGCTTAATCATCATCGCACTGTTAGTGTTTCACGTATTTCCAATGCATTGCAAATATGAGAGAGTTTCAAAGCTGCTTTTCCGCCCTGAATGCATATGCAATCATGAAGCAAAAATAATGTAAACCCGATCAAATATCGCAACATTGCAAATGAAAGTCTGTATGTTAATTCCTCTTCTGATATTGATTGAAT
>NC_087202.1:84593960-84596460 GCF_015104395.2 Macrobrachium nipponense | reverse complement strand
ACTTCCTAGAGTGGATTCACATCAACCGTGCACTTGATGTCCAAGACCAACGGTTTTGATATTCATGAGTTGTGTTTCGCAGCCAGGATCCGAAAAGGTCTGGTGGTTCTGCGGCATTACCAGGAACTCTTCACCCGTGCATCTGATGTTTAGGCCAGTCCCTTACGACTCTCCTGATTGGCTGTTAATAAGCCAATCACAGGGCTGGAAAGGAGCGTCGTAAGGGACTGGCCTAAACATCAGATGCACGGGTGAAGAGTTCCTGGTAATGCCGCAGAACCACCAGACCTTTTCGGATCCTGAATATCAAAACCGTTGGTCTTGGAGTATAAGCGACGCCACGTGAGGAGGTGTTAAAATTCAGCGACGTAAAAATGAACTGAAAATTCCTCGCTTATTTCTCAAATTCGAGGAGCGCCGGAAAAAGAATAACGGAGCATAAAAGTACAATAAAGGAGGAATAAAAAAAAGGAGCAAAACAAAAACGGCTAATGGGTCTTTGAGAGCCATTCTGACCCTCTCGCTGCCTCATTATCTGACTTTTCCTCGATTCTTCCTCCCACGGGATATCGGCCGGAAGCATCATCGAGGATTTTTTTCCAATTCGTTTTCGGATCGTTTCTGTCCGCTCTCTTGATCTAATTCTGTGCGAATGAGCGTTTTCGGCGAAACTTTTAATTCCTCTCTCTCTCTCTCTCTCTCTCTCTCTCTCTCTCTCTCTCTCTCTCTATATATATATATATATAATATATATATATATATAGATATATATATATACTATATGTATATATATATATAATATATATATATATATATATATATATATATATATATATATATATATCAGGAACCATGCAAAAATCTGCTAAGCACAAATCGAAAGAGACGATTTTTGCATTATGGGCCAAACACCAAACTCCCAAGAACTACCCATTTTAGAGTCGTTGCTCATTAAGCAGCTGGTTCTCCAGTTGAATACCCAAACCTCCTCCATCCAACTGTACCTTGGTTAACGTGTCTCCTCTTTTGTTGTCACCTGTCATTCAGTCTTCCTTTGTCTTAACTTAAGGTTGGTCCGCGGTCTCAGCTTTTAAATATTTCTTTGTAATTGTATATTTTAGTAAAATTTAGTCTATTAACGTTTTTTTAAGTTTTTAGTATATTCAAGATTGTTTTATAATTTTTTTATCATATTAATTAATTGACAGTTTCCCAGAAGATGTAATAAATGTTATTACGAAACGTCAGAATAAATTAAAATATGTAGATTGCCCTGTTTCCTTTGAGTCAAAGGCCTGATTTTTATAATATATATATATATATATAATATATTATATATATATATATTATAGATGCATGCATGCATGCAAGTATGTATACATGTTGGAATGAGTCGTTCTATTTTATTAAATCCGCAAATATATATATATATATATATATATATATATATATATATATATATATATATATATATATATATATACATATACATATACATATACATCATACATATATATATATATATATATATATATATATATATATATATATATATATATATATAATATATATATATATTAAATGCATAACTTACTAGGACGCTTGCGATGAGCATCTGACCAGAAGAAAATGTGGAATGTTTTAAGCAAAAAATCTTAAACAGTTTAATTTTTTTTTAACAAAACCATTTTAACACGTCCTCATGCGATCTAGCGTACATGAAACATTTTTTCCCCCCATTTTTCATACAGTATTTGAGAGACTTGGAGAGCACAGTGGAATATCTATAGATTTCCACGTGCTTATTTTCGAAGCTTCTCAGTATCTCAGTAATACAACTAACCACGGAAGGGGATAATAATGGGACCACTTTGGACACAGAACGGTTAGCCACTATTCTCAAGCATCATTTGATTATTACTGGTTTCGTAAAGGGCAAATTTAGCTAGTTCAAACTTATATATCCATATATTCTATATAATGACTGGAAATGTTTGTCTGGCGGATAGATTATTATATTGCTGCATTGGTGGAGATAATTTTAGATAAGGAAAATCAACTCATCGGTAATGTTAAAAGATACTATGGTTTAGTTGAAAATTCATTTTAACACATTGTTAGCAGAACTTTTTGTAGCACGCCGGATATTAAAATTTTAAATATACGGTGTTATTCGTGGGAATTAAACTTTATTCCTTTCAGTTCTTAAGGAACTTGAAGAACAATGACCTTCTTCATCGCTTTGAAACCATACCGTATATCTCTTAGGGATTGGAGTATACAAGACGATTTCTTCATTTTTCTTTATATATATAATCTTTGTTAAATAAAAATGTCTATGTTCAAAACAATGCGGATTCTTCTTCGTGAAAAATTATTTGTTTACAAGTTCGTGAAGGACACGGCAACCTTTTCAATGTCGACATCCCTGATTGTGCTTTGAAAGCAGAAGCTATTTAGTCAATGAAGGTCGGTTGCGTAACCATATTTATCCGTGCGG
>NC_087202.1:84566460-84591460 GCF_015104395.2 Macrobrachium nipponense | reverse complement strand
CAGTAGTTTCCAGGGGAGGCGCGAGCCCTAGCGAAAAGTGAAAAAAAAATTCTGTAATTATATTCGTTATTTTCTTAACAAGAGTGAGAACTAATATATTCATGAGTTTATGAAAAAATGCGAAAGTATCGCCTTGTAACGTTACTTTCCTAGAGTTTACTACTCTAGTTAGGCTCGTTGAGTAGACCATGTTTTGTAATTATTGGCCTCCCCTCCTATCTACCCTCGAAACCCCTTTGCTTTCTCATTTTTTTCCTTTAAATCTGGGAGGGAATTTTACTCATAGATGCAAGGGGGGCGTGAAAGAAAGCGGTCATAAAAAGGTTAAGAACCACTGAATAAGACTAAGGGAGATAAACCCTTAGGCAGCACTTCTTCCCTCTCTTCCCTTATACACTGGCAGTAAAATCCACGAGAACATCTTCAACTTCAACGCGCAAACTCATCTCGCAAAATGAAATGGATCTGAGAGTCTTCAAACCTTTTAACAAACTCAAGAATTTCACTTCAGCTGAGAAACTGCCCAAGCAACTGATGTGTCTGAATAATTCAGTCCCTGGGGAAGGAAGAGGGTTCCAGTTTCCAACCGAGTGGAATGGAGAGACGGTTTAAACGGAATAAGTGAATCTAAATTGAATTTCCGAAATGAAAGAAATACATGGCAGGGGGATGAAATAAGCCCCGCCCCCTTTTAAAAAGACTTGGGAGGGAGGTGCGATAATGACTTAAAAAATTCATTTCAACATACAGGGCGTCCATAAAGTTCTTGTACCATTACAAGTATTTATCGCTTGTAATGGTACTGGTACTTTATGGACACCCTGTACATACATACATTAATGAATATCTGCTTATAAATTATTTACCGTTTAAACAAATAAAACAAAAAATCACAGTTACACAAAGTAATAGTAAATTTCATCGGTAATTATTTGCACTCGGCTGTTAAATTACGAAAAGAATAAAGAAAAAAAATGTTTGATTGGACTAAGCTTTGCACACAACCGAGAGATTTTAATTCGCTTGTAATATATAATGGCGGGAGAACAATGGCCATTTTAGGGGATTATGTCATTTGCTTAATTAAATGTATATCACACACACACACACTCACACACACATATATATAACGTTTTATGAGGGGAAAAGATTATATATATATATATATATATATATATATATATATATATATATACTATATATATATATATATATATATATATATATATATATATATAGTATATATATACACACACACACACACACTATAGATATATATATATATATATATATATATATATATATATATATTATATATATATAAATATATATTATATATATATATATATATATATATATATATATATATATATATATTTATATATATATTATATATATATATATATATATAAATATATATTTCCCCTCATAAAAACGTTATATATATCATTATAAAAATATACCTGCTCCCCAAAATAGTAAAAGCATACTTTGGCAAAAGACCCTCTTTTAGGCAAATGCTGTTAAAGAAAATGGCAGAATCACGCGAGTTGATTTTACATATTGTTTTTTGCAATTTTTCTTACAATTCGCTTCTCAGAAACATCGCTGAGCCTGAGAAGCGAATAGAAAATAAAACAATAGAAGAGACAATATATAAAATCAACTAACTTAATTCTGACATTCTCTTTAACAACTGTCGCACCACTGACTTCCAAAAATTTTCCTGTCTCATTGTAATGGAAAGAGTAATGACGATTTTCATCCCGGAATCCATTCGACCGACAAATTTCACAAAGTTGAGGATAGAAGCGCCCTTGATCGATTCCATTTTTGCCAGTTGACTGACGAACGCCGCAAAATATATGGTGGCGGAGAGCTAACGTCATTTACACCATTGGAAGACGAGACGCATGCCGGATGTAGTTAAGTTGTGAAGAGGTTGTTGAGAAATTATGATTTCTTCCCTCACTGGTGAAAGGTGGTGGTAAATGAATTATGGATTTGGTCATAAGTTGTTACGATTGGCAATTAGTACTGAGAGAGAGAGAGAGAGAGAGAGAGAGAGAGAGAGAGAGAGAGAGAGAGAGAGACAACGATCCAAGCCATTCAATCAGCTTGTTCTTATGTTATTTTAACAACATATTTTACATCTCAGGTGTAATAATTCTAAGAAAAGCAATTATCTGGCAATATACGTTTCTTTGCAATTCCAGTTGTTGACTTCACTTTTATTGGTCTGTGTTAGCTCTTTGCTAAAGGTATATCAGGAGCGTTCTCTAAAGCCAGGCATTCGTCACTCCTTAAAGGAATTTCTGTAGTAAATCTTTTCTGATCATTTTTTATGGGTCTCATCGAGAATTAAATATCTTTTGTTGCCCTTACCTAATGAACTACCTTATTATAATTCCATACACAGCCCAAATAAAAATGAAGCATGTAACTTCT
Organism: Macrobrachium nipponense; assembly: GCF_015104395.2. Taxonomy (NCBI): domain Eukaryota; kingdom Metazoa; phylum Arthropoda; class Malacostraca; order Decapoda; family Palaemonidae; genus Macrobrachium; species Macrobrachium nipponense. Next base: position 84,589,012 of record NC_087202.1, on the reverse strand, counting down.
TTGCCTTAAAAAAAGGGCCTTCATTTATCTGGTAAATACTCTTTTGTATCTAATTATTTCGTCGTTGCTTTTGACTAGAATATGGAAGTAGTATGTTATTTTCATTTAGGCTCCAATTCCATTGAGCATCAATGCCTCTGTATTCATTTCCCGAAGAGGAAGAGTAGTCCGGAATCAAAAATTCATTACATAGTCATGAGACATATTACGAAAATGAATGATTCCGGCTACAGTCCGAAAGGCAGGAAATATCCCCATCATTTCATCATTAACTCTGATTTCGATTCAACAAATATTCCAATATAAGCTGAGCCAAAATTTTATCCAGCGATCATGTTCCGCCACTAACGAAAAATAATGCACGTATGCAATTTATTTTTATGCAGGTGATTACTGTATTTTTATGCAGTCGAAGGGATTTGTGGCTCCTCAGTGAAGAAATGCATTGTTGCTTTCATCTGTTACACATAATGTTTCTCAAGTAAGATGTTTCAGATGTTTCAAAACACCTTTACATGAGAGCTAACATGTATGCTGGTGGACGTAGAGAATTAATTATTATTATTATTATTATTATTATTATTATTATTATTATTATTATTATTTTATTATTAATGGAGAAACAAATCCACAGTTATGTAAAGGGGAACAGAACATATCGTTAAAGTTTAAATTTAAATATATGTACATTTACATAACTATGGATTTGTTTCTCCATTTGCTACTATGAGGAATTTTTAATTATTATTATTATTACTATTTTTTGCGTACAATACTAACGAAAAACTGGCACCTTAGAAAGTGTATATAACTGACTTGACGCTAAGTAAATGCCATCCAAACTAGAACGTTTAACTGTTTGCCATAATAAATATCTAGTGTCTTCCACCTAGTTCCAGTAACAAGGAATTGATGATTAGCAAAAAAAAATTGGAAAAAAACAAGAGAGAGAGAGAGAGAGAGAGAGAGAGAGAGAGAGAGAGAGAGAGAGAGAGAGAGAGAGTGGAACATGAACTCAATGATTTGGGTGAAACGTGTGAAAATGGAGCAAAAAAACTTTACCAAAGGTATGCATGGGAATATCCAGATCACTGAGAGAGAGAGAGAGAGAGAGAGAGAGAGAGAGAGAGAGAGAGAGAGAGAGAGAGAGAGAGAGAGAGAGATATCCTTTATAGATCAGCAGATTTTGACAGCAATGTATTTATTCAAATACTTATAGTATGTTTCCTTGAAATCTAAATTGTCTTCAAGAATGATTTTTTTCAAAATATTATTTTCTTTTTTTTTAAGTCTCACCTGTTCCATTACAAAACACACGAATATATAATAAATATAATATATATATATATATATATATTCTATATATATATATATATATAGATATATATATATATATATATATAATATATAAATATATATATATATATATATATATATATATATATATATAGATATATATATATTTGTGTGTGTGTGTTTGTTGTTTGTATGGTGTTTTCACGCTGCATGGAATCAGTAGTTATTCAGCAACGGGACCAACGGCTTTACGTGACTTCCGAAATACACATCTCTTACCCCTCAGTGGAATGTCCGAGGAATCGAACTCGCGGCCACCGAGTTGGTGCAGGACAAGACCATACCCATCACCCACTGAGGCGCTTTGTGCTTGTGTGTGTGTGTGTGTGTGTGGGTGTGTGATGGTAACATCCATGATGCCCTATAACTCATAAGTAAATACACGAGGGGTTAACACATGACCATAAAATATGTATATTGCTACGAAAGGAAATAAGAAAAATTGTATTGGAGTTGTAGTTTCGCCTTTAAAAAATTTTTTTTTTTTACTGGCCCTAGTAAAGTTTTGTAGTCATTTGTGGGCTGTATACATATCTAACTATCTGTCTATCTATCTATCTATGCATCTATCTTTCTACATATATATATATATATATATATATATATATATATATATATATATATATATATATATATATATATAAACTATATATATATAGTATATATGTACAATATATATATCTATATATATATATATATATAATATATATATATATATATATATATATATATATATATATATATATATCTATCTATATATAAACACGCGTGTGCACACGCAGACGCACATATACACACACACACATTAATATATATATATATATATATATATATATATATATATATATATATATATATATATATAAAATATATATATATACATATGTATAATCTCAAAATTCTTTTCATAGCAAACTGTGCTTGCAATATAACAAACGTATTCATATAATTGTACACACACACAAAACACGACACACACACACCTAGCTGCTAGAATTTCTAGTCAGTATTCTAAATCATAAACTCACCTCTAGAACAAACTTTACGATAAGACGAGAAACCGCTGAAATTCCCGCTTACTGTTATCGGGCAACGAAATCAGCTTCGACGCTCCATTAACGGATCCGAATTCCGGCAACTGCCAGATATGTATGTTGCCGTGTATTTAGCGATTGCCAGAGGGCCCCACACATTGCATTTGCTAATTGCCTAGATAGATGCAGCTCTTAGGCATCGCATCCGATGAATAACAGACGCAGCATTGCTGGCAGATCTTAGTTACTAATTGGTAGTATTTGGGTTTCAGTGATCGCCAGGTTTTGAAGGTTAATGGTTCCTGCTAATAATGTTATTTTTTTTCAGCTTCAAGCTACTCGGAATTAATGTAAGGTCGAGTTTCACTCCAGTTATTTGATTCGAAAACGCGTCAAGATACCTTGATATCCGAGCAAACGGAAAGTTGCCATGTTTTAGACTTTATTTGATTGATTGATTTAAAGACTTTTGGCATACATGCCAAGCACTGGGATCTATGAAGTCATTCAGCGCTGAAATGGAAATTGACAGCAAATGGTTTGAATGTAACAGGAGGAAAGCTTCAAAGAAGAGAGGGTGGAAAGTAAGATGGAAGAAAGAGAATATGAAAGGAGGTACAGTTAAAGGAATGAAAGGGGGTTGCAGCTAGGGGCCGGAGGGATGCTGCAAAGAACATTTAAGTAATGCCTACACTGCTCCGCTTGAGGTGCAGTGACGGCACTAGCCCCAGTATTTGAATGTTGCGATTACATTTGAAAGCTTTCAAAACTTCCAGAATGCATGTACGAATTGGGGATGTTTCACGCCAGTTATTTCAGCCTGTTTATTTTTTGTTTGTATGGTGCTTTTACGTTGCATGGAACCAGTGGTTATTCAGCAACGGGACCAACGGCTTTACGTGACTTCCGAACCACGTCGAGCGTGAACTTCTATCACCAGAAATACACATCTCTCACTCCCCAATGGAATGGCCAAGAATCGAACCCGTGACCAGCGAGGTGGAACGCCAACACCACACCAACCACGCCATTGAGGCACTTTCAGCCTGTTAACCTTCCCTTTCTGTATCCTTAATTAAGAATCAGCAACTCCCTGTTGAATTCCTTTGACCAATGTCCATCAAAGGCTTTTGAAAACTGTATGATCCCTTTAGCTCTATGGAACCGAGGAACGAAAGGAATGGCAGATTATTCCTAATAACGACTGGTATGCTACGAGAAATGTCCATATTCACCGTCCTGTAATGTTAGTGTTTGAAAGAACTTGAAAACAAAATATCCAATCAGCTTTTCAGACGGCTCAAGCTTGTTTTTACGATATGTTTTCAGAGTTCTCTTGTCTATGTCATCATTAATATTGCTAAAAATAAATTGAAAGAAATATATAATTGCTTATATTTCCTCATTATACTATGCGCAGAGCCTTACTGCTTTTGAAATTATAATATGAAAAACTGTAAATATTCACAGAGATTACCATATATAACTATCTTCCATCAAATGTATCAGTACATCTTATTTTTCAAAACTGATACTTTTGGTATGTTCTTCAATAGAAGAGGATTTGAGGCGATGTTTATTTCTGACTGTTCCCTCTTGTACGAATTATTTTGAAAATCTTAATCCCCGAACTGTCAAGTCTTTGGGTGTTGCTTATAAGAAAGTCATAAGTAACTTATTTTCATGGACTCCTCTTTTGAGAAGAAAATGGGTAAATTTTCAATATACAATATACTAGTTTAATCAGATAAGTATGATTTTCCTTCCTCATCCTTTTACTAAACTTAACAATGGGTATACAACAATTCGTCCGTTTAAGTCACATGAATGGGCCCCGAGCAACGAACTCTCCCGAGGACATTTGAACAGTTTCCGTTTAATACGGGAATTCATACGAGCCACAATTAAATGGGGATTTATGAAAGTTGAATTAATTACAGCGTGCACTTCGAGTGTTGTGAACAAAAGGCAATTTTGTTAGATTTTTGTTTATAGAGTTCCGGGCAGAGTTTTAACGGAAAGTGAATATGATTTTTACGCTGCACGTAAAACTCGGCAACAGATATTGGTAAAAGCCGCCAATTGGTTATTTATTTTCTGTCTATTACGTCATGCGATAAATACTTTTCTATGACTAGGTATATGGCCAGCAGTGCGACGCCATGACCTGCGCTGATTAGATTGAGATAATTTGAGATTAATGCAATGTCAAATGTTGCTATGAGGTCATTCAGCGCTGAAATGGAAATTGACACTTAAAAGGTTTGAAAGGAGTTACAGAAGGACAACCTCAAACCAGTTGCACTATGAATCAATTGTTATGAGAGGGTGGAAAGTATGATGAAAGAAAGTGAATATGAAAGGAGATACAGTAAAAGGAATGAAAGGGGGTTGCAGCTAGGGGCCGAAGGCACGCTGCAAAGAACCTTAAGTAATGCCTACGGTGCACCGCATGAGGTATACTGACGGCACTAACACCCTACGGAGGTTAGGCCTTAGTGGCAAACAGATTTTTGTTAGTCATTGATTCTTATGTTTGTGTTTTCGGTAAAGAGCAGCAACTCCAAGATTGTTTTACTTTAAATAAAGTAGTCTTAATACCTTGGAGAGTGAATGAACGCCAAGTCATATTTTGAAGGCGGAGAGGGAAAGGATACAAGCGCTTCTGTTCGTAAAATACGATACGAATATTTCCCCCATTGAAAAAAAAAAGCAGGAACACTGTAGATGAGAAAGCTGATAGCTTTTTCGGAACAACGAGTTGAGAAGTTCGATGCAGCATCAGATGGTCCGAACGGGAGGGAAGGAATTGAACGTTACCTTTGGTATCAATTCGATGAAATTGAACTCTTGTAAAAGAGTCCCCGAGAGGTCGCTTGCCTTCGCCGTTTTAAAGTGAATTACTTGGTAATATGAGAAGTTTTCTCTCTCTCTCTCTCTCTCTCTCTCAGTGAACATGGAATACAGTTTCTTAAAGCTGAGAAAAATTTATACTAAAAAAATACGAAAAAACATTATGATAAAATAAAGCCTTTAAAGATTATTATGATATACGGATTTTAACGTCTTAGAGTGATTGACTTGGGAATAAGAACAGTTTTCATTCTGTCTCTTGCTTGAAATACATTTGGGATCATTTTTATTACATATTGGTTGTTTGTTTGTATGTTTTTACGTGGCTATTCAGCAACGGGACCAACTGTTTTACGTGACTTCCGAACCACGTCGAAAGTACACTTCTGTCACCAGAAATACACATATCTAACCCCTCAGTGGAATGCCCAAGAATCGAACTCGCGGCCACCGAGGTTGCAGGTCAAAACCATACCGATCACGCCACTGAGGCGCTGCTTCATTACATATGAAAATGATAACATAAAAAAAAGACGTTTAACTATCAACGTGAGGATCAAGTCTACAGTTAATATACCATACGTATTCTTTATCCAATTCTAGCAAGTTCAATAGTTCAATATTGCCACATAGTCTCCACTGCCTTCCTATTCTGGAGGTTCAATAACCTCTCGGGCACCTCACTGGATCCTATATTCAGATTTCTCGATACGTAACGTAACAATGGAAATTTCAGGGACACGGTACAAGGTTTAAAGTGAATTAATTCTGAAAGAGCCCTTGCAAAGTTATACGTAAAACTGACAATATCGTGATACAGAGCCTCACGATATCGAATGTGCTCTGAAGTGGGCAACTGAAAAGGCTTGGGCAGGAGGTGGTCTCGAAACATCAATAATAACATTTTACTCAAAGTCAAGGGTCTGTGTGTGTGTGTTTTTTTTTTTTTTTCTTTTTTTGTGTGGCGGGGTGGCGTTACACAGACAGCACTCCAGTGGGGAAAACTGAGAATGGTCTTTACACTGAAATACTTATTTTTCTAATGTTATATCAACAAAAACAGATTTTTTTTTTTTTTTTTTTTTTTTTTTTACAAAAACCTCTAGTTGAAAGGGTGTAAATAATAAAAATAAAAAACATTCCAATGCCATGCTCAAAGGACAGTGGGGGTGAAATACAGGTAAAGATAAAAAAATTAAAAATTAATTAAATGAATATATTTCCTCGATATTTGGAATGGCAATAAGGTCGCTCTAAATCCTTTGGTGACCAACTTCGAAACAATGTTGAGTACATTTACCTACAAATCGTGTGCCGTACATTTTTTTTAATACACATTCATCAGCATACGCAGATACACATTAAATCGATTAGGATGTCTCAAAGACTTATTAAGTCCATCCGAGGAGACATCTTGTGCTCAATTATCTCTAAAAGCAGGTTTTACAGTTCATTCACAGTGTTCTAATGATTTTGTCTAGCTTTCTTTTCAACTCTTCCACGTGTCACAAATCACAATGGGATGTGTTGTATCTCTTCAGTTCTAGTTTCCATCCATTATTTCTTGTCTGGTTTTCGCTTAATGTGAAGAGTTTACTGCTTACTTTCGTTATGCCTTTCAGTATTCTGATTGTCTCTATTAGTCGTCCTCGCCAGCACACACACACGAACACACAGAGAGAGAGAGAGAGAGAGAGAGAGAGTATTAATTTTTGGTAGCAATGTCTTTCTTTTTCCTATATATATATGTATATATATATATATATATATAATATATAAATATATATATACATATATATATATATATATATATATGTGTGTGTGTGTGTGTGTGTGTGTGTGTTTATCTGAAAAACTCATCCTGTGTGATAAAAGTTAGCAGGGGATATCATTGATGGACCGGAATTTTCATTGTGTTGTTGCCTGCATCAATATTTCATGGAATGTCACACCTTTGATAGATTTTAATTTGACCCTGCAATAAAATGTAATACGAGTTTGGTCATTTCTGCGCAAAAAAAAATCCCTTTTGTGTCAAAAGTAAACTGCGTTGCCATTTATTGAAAATAATTTTGTTTTAGTTTGGGGTATCTGATTTTTCTTTTGGGGTTGGGGTGGGGTTGGGGTTGGGGTGGGTGTGTGTTGGGTATCCTGCCCACCAGTCAGAGCATGCACACTGAATCACGGTGCCGACATCCGTTCTGCGCAGAAAGGCAGGACAATTCGTCTAAAGATATCCCACCTTCTTGCCCCCATTTGCGTGCATCAAGTGCACTTTACTTCTTATTAAGGCTGGGTGGCTTTACAGTACCTTCATACATATTCAAATTTTGCTCTGTGGTTAGTCTTCTTTCTGGATACTCGCTGAAAACCCTGTGCCTTCCTTACATCAGATGTTTATGTTTGTTTGTTTGTATGGCGTTTTCACGTTGCATGGAACCAGTGGTTATTCAGCAACGGGACCAACGGCTTGACGTGACTTCCGAACCACGTCGACAGTACACTTCTGTCACGACAAATACACATCTCTGACCCCTCAATGGAATGGCCGAGAATTGAACTCGCGGCCACCGAGGTGGCAGGCCAAGATCGTACCGGATACCCCACTGAGGCGCTACTTCATCTGTTCTGTGATTCCTCCTCATCCTACGACCATCAGTCTCTGCATTCACTCCTACATGGATATTTGGAAGACTCGAAACACTTCCACTCTTCCGCACTCAGTACCATCTTTATTTGATCCTGCAAGCTGCTTTCTGTTTTCTGTCCTGCAATCGCAACATTTCGGCAATTCATTACGGCTCCTCGTCATGATCAGTTAAGAGTAATGTGTCATTTTCCAACAGCCCCCAAAATTTCCTTGGTATTCCCTACTCCTTTTTGTCCACTGCAAAGTCACTCACACCCACATCTCGGGTTTCTCCGAATTTACGGGATGTAACACCTGTGCGTCAGCCCTAACTTAGCAGTATATAAATCAGGCACTCTCTCTCCCTTATATATTTCCATAATCATTTTTTTCTTTCATCATGCTAAAAGATATGAAAGCGCGTATTTGCCAGAGAGCTCCGTTCATCTGTAGGTATGCAACCCATATTTAGTTGATGTGACTCATTATGACATGGAACAGTTTGTACTTACTAAATCGTATGGATGCCTATCGGGTTCGACCTGTGCTGAGGCAAGAGTCCAGAAATGGCGCAGGCAGAAAAGGAAAAATACCCTACGCCTTCCCCCGGATTCAGATTCACCGTACCACCATCTGCAAAGAGCGAACTCTATCCCACCTAGTACTGCCTTAAAAACTTCGAGCTCAGAGAACAACCACCTCCCATCGGGAATGGATGGAAACTCGAGAATGGAAAATGTAGAACGGTGAGGTACACCTGTGGGCCCTTACCAGAGCGTGATAATCATTCCAGTGATATCAGCTCAGACACTGATACAGAGTGTGGGAGCTCCACAGATAGCTCATCAGACTCAGACACCGAATAAGTTTGTCCCAGAGGACACATGTTGATAAAAAATTATCGTAAAAGTATAAGACAAGTTATCAAATATTGTTTCAGCAGTTCACTATGGTAATGCCTAATGTTTTGAATGATAAAATCAAAGTTGCATTGTGTGTTCAAGTTATAAATATTTATCAGCTACCTTATAATATACTACTAACTGGCACATATTCATATTCTAGAGTAATCAGAACTAAAACGTTACCGAAATCGATTTTATGGCGGCCATATTGGATTTTTGTGTATCAATGAAAGTCAGAATGTAAAATTTTATTCCAGAAATGAATTCCCTGACCCAAAACAGCCCTTACATAAGTGTTTCCTAACAAAAATTTAACCCCTAAAGATGACAAACCCACCAAGAAACCTAGTTTCGGACTTCACAGTCACGGGACCTAGAGATATGACCCAACTATATAAACAGGTTAAATTGAGAACGAGGAAAACGTACTAAATAAAAACATTCATAAAATAAAATGGACTTTTTTTTCCCGTACACTGATGGTCAAATGATGACTTTAACTGCCCTTTGAAATAGAATCAGCCGTATTCGGTGAACCTGACCAGTTTAGCAACGCAACAAAACCGGAATTTCAGTCCAGCAAAGCACCGGGGCTAATAACTGACATGCCAGGGCATTCCAGGAACGTGGTGCAGGTGAACGTAACTAACGGATTGAAATAACCTTCATTGAGATTTTCCCACTTAAAATAATACGTATATACTACGTACATACTTACCCACATACGTACATACATTCCTGTATGAGTGTTTATAATGAGAACGCAATCAAAACTGAGGAAAATTTTAGTTTAGTTTGTTTGTTTGTTTGTATGGTGTTTTGACGTTGCATGGAACCAGTGGTTATTCAGCAACGGGGCCAACGGCTTGACGTGACTTCCGAACCACGTCGAGAGTGAACTTCTCTATCACCAGAAATACACATCTCTGACCCTTCAATGGAATGCCCAGGGCTTGAACTCGCGGCCACCGAGGTGGCAGGCTAAGACCAAACTGACCACGTCATTGAGGCGCCGAAAATTCCGGTACCTGGCCTCAATGTGCCTAAGCAAGTAAGCTTAGTTAAATTTTTTTTAGCATTCATTAGAATTTTATTGCTATTGTTATCCACAAAGTAAGGAACAAGTAACGCCATTAAAAAAAAGAAAAAAAGTACCTCGTGTGACAAGACCAAAACAACAATATTTTTCTGAATAAAAGCAAGAAGCCACAACGGTCGCTGAGAACCTCAGCTTATCTGAACACAGCTGATGGGCTTAGTCATTTACATCACTTAATTATGGCACAACAAAAGTCATGTTGTCTAGAATTATGTATTCTGTAAACCCAAAATGTCGTTCCATTAGGCAGATATATATATATTATATATATATATATATATATATGTATTGTATATGTATGTATATATATATGTATATATATACATATATATATATATATAACATTTTATTTTCGGCTCAAGGCCATATTACAGGGAATTACATGGTACAGGCAGTAACATACACAATGTAGATATATATATATATATATATAATATATATATATATATATATATATATATATATATATATCTATATATATATATAGATATATATATATATATATATATATATATGTATATGTAGATATATATATATATATATATATATATATATATATATATATATATATATATATAAGTCATATCACATTTCCGTGATTCATATACATATATCGAGCTACAATGTCCCCTTTAATATCTAATTCGCTCTACCTCGGAATTAATATATTTCATATATGCTTAACCGAAGGGGAATTTTTTCTCGATAATAGATTTGCCTGACCAGGGCGCGAACCTATGGATCCTTTCAAACCCAGGAAACGTCAGTGAAGCGTTACCTCTCGCGGTGGTGTAGTAGGTAACGCTTCACTGACGTTCCTGGTTTGAAAGGATCCATAGGTTCGCGCCCTGGTCCAGGCAAATCTATTATCGAGAAAAAATTCCCATTCGGTTAAGCATATATGAAAAATTAAAAATATTAATTCCGAGGTAGAGCGAATTAGATATTAAAGGACATTGTAGCTCGATATAATATATATATGATCACCAGCGATCCTCTAGATCAAACAGCCATCTGTACAGCGAAATTACGAACTCATCACTGGTGGCAAAAGTGCGTAATACCGTTTCGTTTTATTTACAACGTTTTATTCGTCCCGAATCGAATGCCTCGACTGAGTCTCTCTCAAAAAATTCCACGAGGCCGACTCGATATGAAAGTTTGATTAGGCCGTCATGCGATGGATTATATGAATAAATTATTCGAGGCTACAATTCGAATGGCAGGGAAATACTCGCTAATTCAGAATTTTATTAATACCTCTGATTTCCCGGTCCCTGACCCCTCCCCCCTACCCCTTACCCCCCAAACAAATGACTTGGGATAAGCAGAGCCAGTGAATTTTATCCGGGGTTCTGGCTCCATCAATAATAATGAAAGCCATTTTGCTTAAATGAAAGTTGTTCTGATGTGATCGACGACTGCGGAAATAACCGTATTTATTGTAGTCTATCATTTGACTGAACTGAAAGCCCGCTGTAGTGCATTCGTAATTAAAAGCATGGCGGGATTGTTCCGAATCATTTTTTTTATAATTAACACGAGGCATTTTTGTTAATGAAATTCTGCTCTGTACTATCAGCTTCGAAAACAGCAAATATCTGAGACAAAAATAAATATTTATGAAGGCTATACGGGAACTTTTTGTTTTCCGCACTTTTTATTCCATTTCGGTCCGGATATCTGAATATTTGGTTCATATTTTTGTTGATTGTAAATGTGTCCACCCACAGGCACAATGGCTGCTGCGTGTTATGGATAAAAGCGAGGTACCGAACCTGTTACAATTCTTATGAAAGCATCGCGTATAAAATAAGTACAGTAGTCACGGTATTTCCAAGGGACTGGAAACGAAAGACTAATATATCATTCTGGAAATCAAGTTGACCTTAAAAGAGTTACGTTTAATCAACAATAATGTAGAATGAAGTAAATCTAGATCCAGAGATAAGAAAAAAACCCGTTGGGAATTTTGATGATATTAGATGGAGCGGAACATCTTCGAAATTAAACTATGAAGGAATATCTATAGAAATGTCTGTGATGAATAAATCATATTCCAATTTATTTTGAATTATCTGTAAAAGGAATAATAATTTTAAGTTGTCATTTTACAGCTGTCCAATTTATTTTGAATTGTCAGTAAATGAAATAAGCATTCTATGTATTCATTTTACAACATTAAGTTCATTAACATCAAGGCAGACGAATCTTCATTGTAATGATAGGTAACTATATATTTTCTATGAATAACCTAATGGGGCAGAACATTTTCGGGCAGTTTTCAATAAGGAATATTTTCATTTAGCGTAAGAAGACAATTATAATATTCAACTAAATTACAGTAAAACTGCCTTAGTTCTCTGTTCATGAATGCTTTACTTACTATACAAAGCTCATATAAGTTGGAATTAAATATATGATTAAAAGAAACTATTTAATAAAATAACGAAACCCAAAAGTCGATTCTAAAAGTAACTTATAGGCAAAACGATACGACAGTAGATGAAATAAGGATACGGCAGGAAAGAAACAAATGTACAATGACCTTGACTTTGTCGTTTCAGGACGATTCCTTCCTTTCAGGTGACTTTCATGCCAATCGAGTTAGGTTAGTCAAGCTCTTAATTAACATGTTCTTGCTTCTCTCTCTCTCTTCTCTCTCTCTCTCTCTCTCTCTCTCTCTCTCTCTCTCACAGACACACTCACACACACACTTTGTCTATGGAAATTTTTTTCCAGATTATTAAAGTCTCTCTCTCTCTCTCTCTCTCTCTCTCTCTCTCTCTCTCTCTCTCTCTCAGACACACACTCACACTCACTCACTCACACAGACGCACTCACACACACACTTTGTCTATGGAAATTTTTTTCCAGATTATTAAAGTTTCTCTCTCTCTCTCTCTCTTCCGATCTCTCTCTCTACTCTCTCTCTCTCTCACACACCACACAGCTCACACACACACTTTGTCTATGAAAATTTTTTTCCAGATTATTATAGTCTCTCTCTCTCTCTCTCTCTCTCTCTCTCTCTCTCTCTCAGACACACACTCACACTCACTCACACACTAAACTTTGTCACAGAGTTTATTTTTTTACTCTCTCTCTCTCTTTTTCAACACACACTTCACACCCACTCACACTACTGTTTTTTTCCAAACGATTAATTTGTCTTTTTCTTATATTATTTTTAGATTATTAAAGTTCGCTCTTAATTTTACATAAATTCTTTTTGTCTGCTATACGTATTTATAGTCTCATATTTTCCAGTGAAATTAAAACTAATCAAGTCTCTGTCTCTAATCCGACCTGGTCACGAATGAATAGGATTTACGCTTGATTTAATAGCGTGGGGAAAAACGGGTAAAATACAAAATTTCGCTTCCTTTACACTAATTAATAAAACTGATGTTATCTTTCAAGTCTATTTCATAGAATCGTAGCGCTCTCGAGTGATGATTGCGTTCAAATGAATTATAACGGATTCATCACTGAAGAATCCTGGCATTACGTCACTTGTTCTATGTTTAAAATAAAAAAAATAAAAAAAATGAAAAAACTTATTGGTTTTTACGTTTAACACACTCTCTCTCTCTCTCTCTCTCTCTCTCTCATCTCTCGTCTCTCTCTATATATATAATATATATAGATATATATATATATATAAGGATATATATATATATATAATATATAGATATATATATAATAATATATATACTATATATATATATATAATATATATTATATAGGAATATATATATATATATATATATATATATATACGTATATACGTATATACATTATACCTTATTATATATTATATATATATATATATACCCTATATATATAACATATATATATATATATATATATAAATAGTAAATCAGGGTTAAATATAAAAATCTCCTGGAATTTTTAATGTAAAGAATATTTACTATCGTTCTTCACAGTTTATCTCTCGATAAAAATGCTATGCTCCATGTTTTTAAAAAGCTGAGCCGATACATATTGGAAATCAACGACTTTCAAACGAAAAAAAAACATTTATGATTTATGGTGCTATGATCCTACTTTATATTAAAATGAAGCTATTTCTAGGTAGATTACGCTTATGGAACAATACACAGAAATGCAGTAGTCGTGAGAATGTCACTTCTTACTCTAATTCCCCATTTATGACTAAAACTTGTTTCATCATGTTTTCATGCTATAAAAAATCACCGAGATATTGTTTTTATAGTTACCCTGTGCTATTTTACCCTATTGTTTGGTAATGATATAAATGATAAAGTTTCTGTAAAGAATTTACAGAAATTTATAAAACACTTGTCACATTTTTCAATGAATAAACATTAATAAATGTGTCATATATCTGTCAATAATAATCACAGTAAGCCTGAGAATAAGAATTAACGATGGAGATATAATTGGTGATTATTGTATAAAATTCCCCCAAAATCTAAAAATGAACGCTGTTGAACGGATCTTATAAAAACTAATCAACATGGAGATTGCAAATGGTAATTGTTAAAAATGAGAAAACGTACCATGAAAAAACTAATCAATTCTGAAAAACTGTAAAACAAAATAATCACAAAAAATAAATACTGTCACGCGTATTTAGGAAACATTTTTTTAATCAATAAATATTAATAATATTAATGTCATATATCTGTCAATAATAATCACAGTAAGCCTGTGAATAAAAAAAAATTATGAAAATAATTTGGGATTAATGCATAAAATTCCCCCCAAATCCAAAAATGAACAGTTGTACAGGTCTAATAGAAAATAATCAACATGGACTATGTCAATAATAATGACTACAGATGAGATAACGTTCCATGATAAAAAAATCAAATTAATTCTGAACAAACTGAAAAACGAAATAATTACAAAAAATTAATAGTCACGCGTATTCAAGAGCAACAATAAACATGGAGTGTGTCAGTCATAATCCTACCTTGCGAATAATGACGAAAGGTGAAGGAAATGAACAATCCATAATAAATAATTAATCAAATGAATGAAAATGCCCGAAATAAGATGGATTATAGTATGAAATAGTTTTACTCACCAAAGTGTGGAGTTCTTGCCGTTCAACCTCACCAGCAGAAGGTTCATCAAGTGAGGAGCCTGAGGTGAGGAGCATCAGGTGAGGAGCCTGAGGTGAGGAGCATCAGGTGAGGAGCCTCAGGTGAGGAGCATCAGGTGAGGAGCATCAGGTGAGGAGCCTGAGGTGAGGAGCATCAGGTGAGGAGAATCAGTGAGGAGCCTGAGGTGAGGAGCCTGGAGGTGAGAGCCCTCAGGTGAGGAGCATCAGGTGAGGAGCCTCAGGTGAGGAACCGATGATGCCTACACTCGCCATCTGAGGACGGAGTCACTTTACTTACATTTTCATCTATTCATTCATTTGCTTAACTGATCTGTTTTTCTTATAGCTGATATCTGTGTTTCTAGGAAGTGATATTCCCTTTCTGTATTTCCCATTAGTACCTTCTGATACTTCTTTCGAATGAACGCCATAACATTCTTTGGAAGTTTGTATTTCAAGTCAGTGCTCCATATGAAGATGGAATAATAATAATAATAATAATATTAATAATAATAATAATAATAATAAGAAGAAGAAGAAAGTATCACTCATTGATGTCGCAATACCATGGGACACCAGAGTTAAAGAGAAAGAGAGGGAAAAAATGGATAAGTATCAAGATCTGAAAATAGAAATAAAAAGGATATGGGATATAGCCCAGTGGAAATCGTACCCATAAATCATAGGAAGCACTAGGCACGATCCCAAGATCCCTGAAAACGGAGGAATCTAGAAAAACTAGACGCTGAAGTAGCTCCAGGACTGATGCAGAAGAGTGTGATCCTAGAAACGGCGTACATAGTAAGAAAAGTGATGGACTCCTAAGAAAGCAGGATGCAACCCGGAACCCCACACCATAAATACCACCCAGTCGAATTGGAGGAAGTGATAGACAAAAAAAAAAAAATAATAATAATAATATCTTGGAAAAAGACCCTCTTTTAAATATACCAGGAGACGAACTCCCCTTGAATAAGAACAGTCATCCAGCCTACCCTTTGAATAAGAACAGTCATCCAGCCTACCCTCTGAATAAGAACAGTCATCCAGCCTACCCCTTGAATAAGAACAGTCATCCAGCCTACCCCTTGAATTAAGAACGTAATCCAAGCCTTACCCTTGAATAAGAACAGTCATCCAGCCTACCCCTTGAATAAGAACAGTCATCCAGCCTACCCCTTGAATAAGAACAGTCATCCAGCCTACCCTTTGAATAAGAACAGTCATCCAGCCTACCCCTTGAATAAGAACAGTCATCCAGCCTACCCGTATACCGGATTCCTCTGACATTCCAGCCCCCAGAATCCCTTTTTTTTTTTTTTTTTTTTTTTTTTTTTTATAAAATTAAAGCATTCCTGCATCCTTTCTGGTACTAAATACCGATATGAATATTGGCTAGTTATTATAAAATAATATTGCTGAGCCAGAAAAGCGAATAATAAGAATAGAAAGGTTGTCATATAAAAGTAATTCGCTAAACACGTCCTTCGTAACATAATATAATAATAATAATAATAATAATAATAATAATAATAATAATAATAATAATAATAATAGACACTATCCCCAGATCCCTGAAAAGTAATCTGGAAAAACTAGAGGCTGAAGTAGCTCCAAGACATGCAAAAGAGTGTGATGGGCTCCTAAGGAGGCAGGATGCAACCCGGATTCCCACACTATAAAAGCCACCCAGTCGAATAGGACGACTAAGATAGGCAAATAATAATAATAATAATAATAATCAATAATAATAATAATAATAATAATAATAATAATAGCCATTAGTCGACGTTTTTCATGGAATCCCTTGAAGGCTCTTTGAGGAAACGACTCTTTCCAGAGGGCCAGAATCTCGAGGATTTTCTTTTCACTCCGCATAGTATCTCACAGATTCCTCAAAAGGAAAATTCCAGGCCATCTGATTCCTTTCGGGGACACTGATAGAAATATGAATAAGAGGAATCAACTTCCCTTTCTGAATTAGATTAATTAACAGCGTTTGTGTAATGCAGTTAATTTTGTAAAGTAAAACTGATCGTATCTAATGAATTTTCGATGCCACATAGATACATTTCAAACACATTTTTGGAATAAATGGAATTTTTATGCGCCCCAATTTCACAGGGATTTATTAAAAGTAAATTCATTTCGAGAATGGTTGAGCGTCGGCTGCACTAAGTGTTGGTGAACAATTTCAATTCCGCTGGAATTTTTATTCACGTGTAGCATTTTCTACTTGAATTATATAAACTGGATGGGAATATTGTTTTTGAACCGAAATAAAACTAGCTACATAGATATTTGTAACAGATTGCAATTTCAACGTATAAAAAAATTAATTGCCAAAGAATTATCTATTATAACAAAATGCGAAAGGGTCAGCGAAGATTTTCTGGGGGCATTTTGAACTATTTGATAATTAATTCAAGTCAGAAAAACTAATTCCATCTTGACTTGCACTGGAATTACAGGGAGAAAAGGAATGATGCCACCTTCCTCTCCAGAGCAGAGGAAATGTGTGGATAAATATGCGAAATTATGTGAATGACCTAATTTATAAACAAGTATATTTTTTTCTGAAATAGGAAGAGGTTGAGTCGTGTTACACTTTGGTTTATATGGAAAATAGCTTCAAGTTGTCTATTTTTAAAAATGAAAACAGCATCTCCTGTCTGTCACGAATTCCACTACGTACACTTATGTCATGATGGCAGTTGTAAGTTATGCCTTTTTGCGTTATTATTAAACGGTGTTTACCTTTCTTATGAAATAAAAAGATATCTGTCCTTTTAACGTCCATACACCATAGACGTTATATTACCAGGTCACAATAATTTAAAAGTTAAAAGTATTACGAATCAAATAATATAAAGTTCCTAGAGTATTACTACTTTTTTAATAAAATATGTTTTTAGGTCTCTTTGATAACAGAGATTGTCTTTTGTTTTTCTGATTCTGATGCTAGTATTACAGTGTTGTAGAGATATGTAAATTTTTCTTTTTTATTTTGCGATTTACGAACCGTACAGACATAACTGCATTTCAAATCTCGAGAAATTAAAAGATAAAGAAAAGCATCTTATATATTTCGACCAACGATAAGCGCCACAAACACACACACACACACACACATAGATTATATATATATATATATATATATATATATATATATATATATATATATATATATATATATATATATATATATATATTATATATATCACTCTTTGGGGTGTAAGGATAGATAATAACAAGAGCTTATGTTCGTAAACTTTGGATAATTTTTTTTTTCTTGTGAAGGATAAATGCATCCACTGGAAAAGCGGACAACGACAAAACACCCGGAGTCTCGCGTCAAAGAGACACGGGGAGATGATGTCCTTTGAAGCTTCAGGTAGACTGAAATCGAGTGAGGTGAGAGCGTTGATATACCTTAGGTGCGCTGCGTGTAAAATTTCATTTCCCTGAAAGTCTTTTAGCGTTCGATTTCCTGTGGCGCTTTGAAATGAAAATACTTTGGGTTTGGAGGGAATGCTCTCTCTCTCTCTCTCTCTCTCTCTCTCTCCCAACATACCACCCCTCTATCTCTCTCTCACTCACTTGAAATGCATTTGAAATATAGGTCTCATACCGTCGAGAGCCCACGGAAGACAGCAAGTTCAATGAAAGTGACCCCCCCCCCCAAAAAAAAAAATGAGGCAAATCCAACGACAGTATAGCTTCACACACACGTCATTCTAACTCTTCTGGCAATCCTGGTATATGAAGTATAAATATATTTATGTTGGGAGATGAAGGACATTTACGCCACGAGGGTCAAAAGCATCGAGACTTTTATTAGACTGTCGAATTCATCTATAGCAGGTAGTCGGGGAAGTATAGAAAACACCAACGCAAATAATAAAGGCATGAAAGCGATTGCATCATCAAAGAAGCGCTGCAAAGGTTACGTTTTATAGGCAATGTTATTCCCGTTGCATTTTGCAAGGAATTGTGCCATTCTGAAACCTATGATTTCAAGGGGCAGACATATAAAAAATAACAATAAATATAGCAAGAGATTTTCAACTAACACAGATAGACGTTTCAATTGAACTGCAATTCAAAGTAATTTAAAGCCGTTTTCAGTGGCTTCAAATCACTTTAAATACAAGTACTGACACTGACTACAATACCTTGTTTTATGCCATGAAGCCAGCCAATCTCTAGCTTCAACCAATGTAAATCAGTACCAAAGTTAGGCTAAGCATTAAAAAAAAAATTTTTTTTTTTTTAACTATGCTGAATGTTTATTAAAATTTGCAACAGGCGTTTCTGGTTTGGTCCACCAATAGGTCGCGCTATGAAATCACGGCATGAATTGTAACCAACGTTCACACTGTTTTTAGCCAGAACTCTTTTGCATAATCAAATCCGTTGCAATGCTTTTCGTTGCTGTGTTAGTACCATAGTTTTATTCATTTAAATTCAGATATGCGTAGTTTGACGGTAATTCGCCGGCAATTGTTTAGGAAAAAATAAACAGGCTTCTGTTTATGATTAATAAAGTGATATTTGCAAAATGGCAAATGCAGGAAGTATATGGGACAGGAATGTGCGTTGATAATGGTAATTTCACTGGGAATTCATTTTAATGTGAAATTCCATGGTCTGATTTCTGTCACAGAAACGATATACTTTGTTTATGGCGTAACATAGTACATTATTTGTTTGGCGTAACATAGTACCTTGTTTTTTGGCGTAACACCGGAGGATGCGTTAATTATAATCAATGGCAAAAATCATTATTACTTTAATTGTTTACATTTGTTCGTTGTGCATCTGCGTATTCATACGTGAGGCACAATCCCCTCTCGCAGAATGGAGGAATATCCAAATATATAATGCGACGGTGAAAGTCTTACGAGAGAGTAGAAGTCTTAATTATAATTCAGTGGAAATAATAATTGAAATAACATAACGGCGTGATAAGTTTAGAAGTCTCAGTTGAGGTCGGCGATTGTTAAAAGTCTATTACTATCTGTTCTCGCAATTCTGACAAAGTTATTTTTAAATCACATTGCTTATAAGCATTGACCTATCTACAAGTGTTTTCATCGTAAGCGTTAAAACCACTACAAGTAAAATGGAAAAACTTATAAAAATAAGCGAATGAAAAGGCTTGTAAAGTGTCTTAAACTATATCAACTGCCACGTGGTCTGGTTTTCCCTTCATCAGAACAAGCCATGTGTCATCCAATGGGACCGTCGACAGGCTCCTCCAAAAAGTAATACCGTTTTAGATTCTACGAGAGAGGAATTCTAAAGGTTTGAAGCGTCCTTTTTATTCCAACGTAAAGGAATGAGTACCCTCGGAGTCTGACTGTAAGATTATCCTTGGCCTAGGGAGGGCAGAGGAGAATGACCTTTCATAAGATCTATTCGGTCAAGTCCTTTGAACTCGGTCTGCTCGGTATCAGGTTATGAAGCTAATACAGCACGTGCCGAGTGAGTCCAGCGTTACATAGCAGTGGCCTTCTCTGTCATTCACCGTGACCAAAGTAGTGTGATGTCACGGGTCCCAACATAATGTGCTAGGAGTGATATTGTTTGCTTGTTTGTTTGTTTGTTTTTACGTTGCGTGGAACCAGTGGTTATTCAGCAACGGGACCAACGGCATTTTACGTGACTTCCGAACCACGTCGAGAGTGAACGTCTTTCACCAGGAGTACACATCTCTAACTCCTCAATGGAGAGATATTACTGTCGATACCAATACACTAAAACACAAATGCTTATCTAGTATGTGCACGCACGCATACACACACACAATATATATATATATATATATATATATATATATAATACATATATATATATATATATACATCGAGCTACAATGTCCTTAATATCTAATTCGCTCTACCTCGGAATTAATATATATATATGCTAATCGAAGGGGAATTTTTTTCTCGATAATAGATTTACCTGTACCTGGGCTCGAACGCAGGAGGACATTCAAATCCAGGCACGTCTGTGAAGCTCTTCCACCCCCCCACTACCGGGAGAGGCCCTAAAAGTTTATGTCGTCCTCTCACCCTCAAATACCTCTCACGCTGAGGTATTCGTTGGTTTGGAGACAACATCAACCCGCCTCCACTCCGGTAGTGTAAGTAGCGAGGTAGAGCGAATTAGATATTAAAGGACATTGTAGCTCGATGTATGTATATGAATCACGGTAATGTGATATGACTTATGTAAAAGCTACGTGTTGTCAAAAAGCG
This sequence comes from Macrobrachium nipponense, assembly GCF_015104395.2. Taxonomy (NCBI): domain Eukaryota; kingdom Metazoa; phylum Arthropoda; class Malacostraca; order Decapoda; family Palaemonidae; genus Macrobrachium; species Macrobrachium nipponense. Next base: position 84,567,778 of record NC_087202.1, on the reverse strand, counting down.
CTACTTACGCTACCGGAGTCGAGGCGGGTTGGTGTTGTCTCCAAACCAACGAATACCTCAGCGCGAGAGGTATTTTGAGGGTGAGAGACGACATAAACTTTTGGGGCCTCTCGTGGTGGTGGGGTGGAAGAGCTTCACTGACGTGCTGGATTTGAATGTCTCCTGCGTTCGCGCCCAGGTACAGGTAAATATTATCGAGAAAAAAAATTCCCCTTCGGTTAAGAATCACGGTAATGTGATATGACTTATATATATGTATGTATGTACTATGTATATATATATATATATATATATATATATATATATATATATATATATATATATATGTGTGTGTGTGTGTGTGTGTGGAAAAATAAATGAAAGGAAAAGGAAATGTACAAAGACATACGTGGGTAAAGACAATAAATACGTATACAATTATGTCTGCGGAAAAGACGAACCAAGAACTTCGCCACAGTCATTCCAGTACAATACCAGAAGCTAACAAAGGGGTCACCATTAGAGCCCTGGAATTTTTTTTCTTTTTACCAAAAACTTCATGGAATTTCACACCTCTGACGGATCCGAATCTGATCGATTGATAATATGCATAGATCAAAGCAGGACTCACTTTAACAGGTCAGACGGCGCGCAGGTAGAGCACGCAGCGGGAATGAGTGATGATGCCAGCTGCGCCTCTACATGCGCTGACTTGCAGTCTTGTTCACCAGCCTGACCCAAGTCATCCTCGTGTGTATATCTTTTCATTATAATCTTTTTCCACTAGGCATCCTTCAGTTCTGCAGATATGCCAAACAACTGTTCAGTATATGGGTGCTATAATACAAGAAGAAAGACATCAGGATCAGAAGCTCAATACTTTCGTTTTCAAAGGGCAAAAGAACTTAAGACAATGATGGATTGATTCATTGCTGTTGTCGCACTGATAGCACAAACGCTGATAATGCTGACACTGACTACAAAGATGACATGAAATCCAGACTCCTTAGAATCGATACTCCTAAGCAACAGCGAACATTAAATAATGGTGCAATTCCATCTCTCCTTATGCCTCAAGGTGAATAAACTATAATGCTGTACTATGTATTAGTGTGTGTGTGTGTGTGTGTGTTTAAAGCTTTGTTACAGGTTTTATTGGAGGGAGGTGTTGTTTAAAGAATTGTTTTGTATTTATAGCAATGTACAGCAATTTGTGTATGTTTTGTTGAACTGTTTGAATTGTGTACTTATGGAAATGTGTCATTACTTTGACTTTTTTTGTTGAACTAATAAGGAATAATCTTGTTGATTCTGGGTTTTATCTGAAGGATGGTGGCTT
>NC_087202.1:84553960-84561460 GCF_015104395.2 Macrobrachium nipponense | reverse complement strand
TTGTTTATTAAAATGGAATTTCACTGTCTGTGTAGGATCAGACCTCAGTTTCCTATAAGTATCAGTATCATTTAGCAATGCCATTATTTTACTTATATAGTCACTTTTATTCATTATTACCACAGCATTAGATTTATCTGCTTTTGTCACTTTCACTGTTTCGTCTTCTTTAATTTTCTTATAAGCCTGGAGAAATCTTACGGGTACATTAGGGGGAGAAGGCTTGCTCATAGCACCATACACAATACCTTTACAAATATTGATATCCTCAGGGCATAGATTTTGATTAAATTTTCCAAATAACAAAAGGATTTTTGAAATGTCGACACAGTCCAGATTACCGTTAGACACACCAAAGCTTAACCCATATCCCAAAGCCGCTGTCGTAGCACTATCCACTGGTTTGTCTGATAAATTAATTTTCTGTAGCAATAATCCAGCATCCGATTCTTCCAATCCACAGGAACCGTCTGATTAAAGCCATATCGTCTGCTTCTAAGGGTACGAAACGCATCATCTACTTCCACTGTTGTGATGTCGATGTGTTTCTGAAGTATGATGCGATGAAACTCGTCGAAAGGTCGCTCTGCTAGACGAAGAATTCTCACTGGTAAAATCGACTTGGGCATCACTTGCTCGTTCATACACTTCCGTAGAAAGTTCAGTCGAAGTTTCAGTTTGTGAGCGATGATAAGAGCGTTACAGAAGGATGTCACGAATAGAACAAGGCTCGGAAAATTCACAGAAAAGGCGTAGAAGTTGCGTGTGGTTTCCATTATACTTAAAAAATCACAGTAGATGCACGTGACTTCATTGAATAAGCGAATACAACAGGAAAATGATAGTCAGAAATCCAAGCACTTTCGTCTTTACTAAGACATTGTCAAGGAACGAATGAAATACAATTGGAAAGAAAGTTATCAGGTAAACAAGATAAAAAATACGAGATGGTTAATTGTCAAAAGTGTAAAAGTTAAAGAGATAATCCAGGATTATCGGATATCACACGGTCACAAATCTAAACATAGATTTAACCCTAACAGAATCTTGTTTCATCTAGTCAAATAATGGAAATGTTCTAAATTTAATTCTTGGTTTATTTAAACTTGATACCTTCATAATGAAAAAAGTTGTAGATAAATATAAGCAACAAAATTAATATATTCAGTTTTTACATGTTTTGGACTGCACGAATATTTTGTAATTTCTGTTAGGGTTAAATCTATGTTTAGGTTTGTGACCGTGTGATATCCGATAATCCTGGATTATTTCTTTAACTTTTACCCTTTTGACAATTAACCATCTGGTATTTTTTATCTTGTTTACCTGATAACTTTCTCTCCCATTGTATTTCATTCATTCATCGACAATGTCTTAATAAGGACGAAAGCGCTTGGATTTCTGACTATAATTTTCCTGTGGTATTCGCTTATTTAAAATGAAGTCACGTGCATCTATATATATATATATATATATATATATATATATATATATATATATATAATATACATATATATATATATATATATATATATATATATATATATATATATATATATATAATATATATATACACTAGCTGACCCATGGGCTGCTGAAAATTTTTCCTTTTCTCTCAAAACCTCTCTCTGGTCTCTCTCTCTCTCTCTCTCTCTCTTGTAAAGATTGTTGCTCTAGTTACATTGCCCAACATTTTTGACATTCTATATTTCACCACTTGCCACCCATATTCCTATTGGGACTGAACTTGGAGTTTAAGGGCACCAGGAGTGTCTCTGTTCATCCCAGCGATATAAAAAACTATGGATTACACTAATATACATAATTTTTTGACATTTTATGTATACCCCTTCTCATCCCCTCTCCTATCGGGGCTGAACTTGGACTTGGAAGGGCATCGGGAGTGTCACTATTCATCTCAGCGACCTCGAAAACTATGGGTTGGAGACTAACATCTGTCGTTTTCGGTTACTTTTACGTCATTCTCCCCACCCCTTTTCACCATCCCCCTCTTACTTGAAGGACATCACGAGTGTCATTATTAATATCAGTGGCCTCAACAACTATGGATTAGCCACTAATATCTGTCATTTTCAGTTATTTTATTTTCACCCCTTTCCCATGCCCCCTCCCCAACCATCCCCCCATTTGGTGCCAGTGATGTTTTACCCACACATTATTCTTTCCACGGTGCTAAATTATATGTATACCAAATTTGGTTGAAATTGCTCAATGCATGCAAAAGTGTATGTGACACACACATACATCCATTTGTGTGTGTATGTATATATATATATATATATATATATATATTATATATATATAGAGAGAGAGAGAGAGAGAGAGAGAGAGAGAGAGAGAGAGAGAGAGAGAACTGAAAAGATTGTCTATAAGGTTTTGGCAAATTAGCCTATCCCATAATATAGTCTAGGTTAGGATATCACGAGAGAGAGAGAGAGAGAGATTGGAGCAATATGACGGGTTCTTCCTACAAAGATTTAGCAAATTAGAGTATCCCATAATACAGCCTAGGTTAGTATATCACAATTCTAGCAACCAACCTAACAAACAAACAAATGAAAAGGATCATGGGTTAGGCTCCCTGTAATATGAAGTACAATATTAATTGGCTTGACCAAAAATTAAACCCAACCCCCCCCAAAAACCAAAACCCAAACCAACCAAAAAAACCCAAACCACTGGGGCTACGGATACTGTATCAGATTCCCTAGCAGGCTGTCCTTTTTGTATAACTAGTAAACAAAAAACCATAGGTAAGACTAACTATAATTTTCCAAATCACCATAAGATTATTTCAAAATGTTAGGCCAACCATAGATCTCATACAATTCTTCCAAAAACATTATTTTTTAGATAATATTCTGTAAAATAAATACATATGTATATATTTATAAGTATGTTATGTAACATAATGGCATAAATAAAAAATTCGATATTTGTAAAATAAAATAAAACTCCGTTCATGATAGTTAGGATACCAGGAAATGTTCACAATTACAAGGCTATATTTCAACAAATAATTTCAGAAACCTAAAACAGATTAATTTTCTTAAAGAGAGAGAGAGAGAGAGAGAGAGGAAGAGAGAAGAGAGGAAGAAGAGAGAAGAGAAGAAGGAAGAAGAGAGGGGGGGGGGGGGGGGTGCCAAGGTTATGTCTACAAGGCTTCAGCAAATAAGTTTATCCAATAAAATAGCCTAGGCTAGGATATCACAATTCTAGCAACATACCAAACAAACAAATCCAAAGAAACATGGGTTAGGCTGCCTGTATTATGAGATACAATATCATTTGGCTTGACCAGCCATTAAATCCTGGGCTAGGATGGTGTATCTAAAACGTCCCGGAAGGATGTCGTATTTCTATGACTAGGAAACAAAAAATACTTGGGAAGAAGGATACTAATACTCATTTCACCCTAAAACTGTTGCAAGTGTCAACACATACTAATTTCAGCTACATAAAAACATTTATTATATAAGAACTATATAATAATATATATTAGATCATATATATATATTCTTCTAAATATATAAATAAATAGAGAGAGAGAGAGAGGAGAGAGAGAAGAGAGAAGAGAGAGAGGGAGAGAGAGAGAGAGAGACGAGAGAGAAGGTTATAACCAATTCATGATTTCTGTAAGGTTAAGGCCTAGCCTAAGCTTAGGCTACTGTTTTCCTATATTTTTAGCATACATTCTTTATCCTCAGCCTAGAACAAAATACACACACAAAATTAATTTAACAATATATATAACATATATATAATACTATATGATATATATATATAATTATAATATATATTATAATATAATATAATAATAATATATAATTATATATATAATATATTATTATATATAATATATATAATAAATATATATAAATAAATACTATGTATTATATGTATAATATGATAATATATATAATATAATATATATTAATATTATATATATTAATATATAATTATAATTAATATATATATATTATATTATAAATTTGTAAATGGACCGCAACTCGGGTCCCTGCAGGATCTTAAAGGAAAAAAAAAAGGAAATGCGGGACTGGAATGACTGACAGCAGTCCGGAGACAAACAAAGGAGGAAAGGAGTGTACCAAAAACCATCCCAAGAATATTCCTTAATCCTATTTATTATTTTAAAGTTATCATTACAATAATATAACAATTGAGTCCGCCCGGGCTTTTTAAGCAACAAAAATTACCTAATTTAAATAAACATTAACATAATGAAATATTTTAAGTTCTGAAAAACAGCAGCAGTCAAAATACAATAATAAAGCCTTAGAAACCGCCCACCAACAAATTTTACAATCATAATCAAAATAATGAATGTAAAAAGCATCTCAAAATTAACAGTTACAAGGGCCATACACCGCTCATTACCAATTTACAGAGGCCATACCCAACTGCCTCAACACCCATTACAGAGCCATACACTGCTTCAACACCATTTACAGAGCCATACTGCTCAACACCATTGAATTAAAGAGATAAGCATATTATTATAAATAAGCAAGCAGCGTTAACTAAAATTAACAAACATTTAACGGGAGGGACATAAAATAAAATAAGGCATAAAAACCAATACAGCAGCAACACAAAATAAAAATTTCATACAACAAATTACTCCTAGGAAGCACAGACAAATAAAATTTCCGAAGCTAAAACGTAACAGTCCTCCGCCTGTTCCAAAAAAGGATGAACTGAATCAGACGAACTCCCGTGAAGACAATCGTAACAACAGCCATGCAAACTGTCAACTGGAACTGCCGCCAACCAAACACAGATGAATCACGGGAGAAACGGTTGAAAACAGCAAACACGGGAAAAAGTTCCACGGCCGGATGACCCAGGGTTAAGCCATCACCCCATCCTTCCAAACTGTCAAGGCCAACAGGGTAACCAATACGCCTGCTACTTGAGGTAAACGCTCCATGCTGCTAAAAGCTGCCACAACCTGACTTCGCTGCTGTTGGCTAACCCGAAAACTCGTTTCAAAAAAAAGAGCGAGCGGCAACAAAAAATCCAACCTCGCCTCCAACTAAAAGCAAAACCACAGTAGTGCAGGATAACGATTAAACAAGTTACCAACAAGTTCTGTTTCATTAACTCAAAACTCAAACGATCAAATTAACCTAAACCAATCAAATTAACCTTAAAATATATATATATATATATATATACTATATATATAGTATATATATATACTATATATATTATTTATATTAACAAAGGAATGAATGTATGCTAAAATATTATTCTTGTGAACTTAAAGAAAACAAGTAACCTAGCTACCGTAATTTTCCTTGTTGGATAATGTTACCGTTATAAGAAAATTATGAAATGGTATAACCTTACCCAAACCTAATGTCTTCTCTCCTCCTCTCTTCCTCTCTTCTCTCTCTCCTCTCTCTCTCTATATATATATATATATTATATAAATATATATATATATATTATATAATATAATAATAATATTAAATAATATATAATAATATATTATATATATATATAGTATATATCTATTTAAAGAATCAGAGGAAGTTGGAAAACAGGCTGGTACAGATTAAAAACATATTCCATTAGTTCCCAAAACTTTCAAATCCTATGCGAAGTGTTCCGATTTCTGCATGATAAAACTTTTTAACCAAAAAGCTTTCGCAAGATTATTCAAGGATATTATGGATCAGTCAAGAGAAAATTAATCTCAATTTCCCAGAAAGAATCCTCTGAAGATTGGAATCTTTTATTCAATACCTCAAAAGACAGTTTAGAGGCGAGCCTTATTGACGTCTTCTGGATAATATAAGACTAGCGATTGGTCCCTCGTGGGTTTCTCAGAGTAACCTTACGTGGCTGCACCCAAGAAAGACTTCTCAAGGTACGCGCCACCGCCATCTACAACAGAGGCGTTTAGCTATCGAACGGAGGGCAATAAGAAATTTCCAGGTAATGGCCAAAATTTTCGAACAAAAAAGAGAACATGCCAAAAAAATTGTGGTAGCAACATTGAATAGAATCAATTTAAAATCATAACAAGAGCCTCTTCCGAGCTAGCACTATCTAGGTGCTGCTTTGGCTGGTTATCTACATATCACGAATCTACTTTGGAATGATATCTACACAGGTATGCGATCTACAATTTCCAAGAAAGGCTTATTGTGTCATTTGTTATAACAGTTTAACTACCTAATTTCCTAAGTAACAAGCTAGATTGCTACCTAATATCCAAAATAATCCAAGTTGTGTCGTTTGTAACAATCTAGGCTTCTATATTTCAGTTTAAATATTTCAGTCAGTAGCAAAGCCCTGAAGATGCTCGCAAAGGAATTCTACAATGAAATCAGTGACGAATCCAATACTCTGGCATTTTTAAGAAGACATGGTCTTTTAGATGAAGAACAAAGTGTTTCACCATGTCATCGATGTAGTGGAGAGATGAAGGACACTCGAAAAAGACGACGAAATGGCGAATTTATGCCCGTTCTTCGTTGCAGAAACCGGGGATGTCAAACTTTTCGTTCCGTTCGCAAAGGCAATGCATTTTTCCACTTCTCAGATTTGAATAACAAAGTAAATTGCAAGCTTTTAGTTTAAATTCTTCATTTAATACTAGTTCTCTATGATATTTTGTATAAATATAATGTAAATATTAGACTAAAAACAAAGAAAATACAAAAAAAACTAATTTTTTTAATTTTTATTTTGATTTTATTTTTTTCTGTGATATATATAAGCTATAATTAAAAAAAATAAAGACATCTGTTTTGTTCAGACAAAACTGAAGGTGAATAATAGAATCGCTAACTATCAAAAGACAGTACCATTGTTGAATGCCCAAAACTCCTCCAACCCTCTCTACCTGTCTTAACCGTCTTCTTTGCTTTTCACCTGTCCTTATTCCATTCGCCCTTCTCCTTTCTATATATATAGGTTGGTACCTTCTGCAATGACGAATGTATCCCGATGTAAATTTGGTTTTAAACCGATTTTTGTATAATTTGTTTGTTTTTTATAATTTACAAGATTTATTCTTTTATTTACAGCCCGGAAAATGAGACTTGTTGTCTTGAAACGTCGGCACTAATAAAGATGTTTTTATGTACCAGCCTGGTTCCACCGCCCTCTGATCTTCATATATCGACTGATTAGCTGTCCACCTGTATCTTTATATATATATATATATATATATATATATATATATATATATATATATATATATGTGTGTGTGTGTGTGTGTGTGTGTGTGTGAGTCCTAGGGGTTGTAATTAATAATATATTTAATATGTTCGTCGTGACCTATATAATAATATTATATATTATATATTATATATATATCGTTAAAATATATATATATATAACATATATATGTATATATATATATATATATAAAATATATATACATATATTTATTTTAATATATTATAATATATATTATTATTATAAACTTATTTAATCTAACCT
>NC_087202.1:84533960-84548960 GCF_015104395.2 Macrobrachium nipponense | reverse complement strand
GGGGTTGTGCCTTCAGTGCACCTCATGTGGTGCACTGTAGGCATTACTTAAGGTTTTTTGCAGCATGCCTTCGGCCCTTAGCTGCAACCCCTTTTGTTCCTTTTACTGTACCTCCTTTCATATTCTCTTTCGTCCATCTTACTCTTCACCCTCTTCTAACACCTGATTCATAGTGCAACTACTTTGAGGTTTTCCTCCTGTTACACTTTTCAAACCTTTTATTACTGTCAATTTCCGTTTCAGCACTGAATGACCTCGTAGGTCCCAGTGCTTGGCCTTTGGCCTAAATTCTATATTCAATTCAATCTCTTCAATCGTGCTGTCCAACCCCTTCAACTCCCTCTTTTTACTGTATTCAGAGCTGAATGGCTGAAAGTGTCTCCCAGTGCTTGGCTTTATAGCCAAATTTTCATTAGCCCATTCCAAAGACCCTTTAATAGGTACCATCTACATTATGCCCTTGGCGGCGCACTGTAATGAGGTCATTTATCACCAGGGATCTCTGCCTTTCTCTCACCTACCTGTCTAACCTCCTTAATTAGATCTTATTCCAGTTTTTTCCACTTCCATTTAATTTCAAGAAAGAACCCTTCGTGGGGTCGTTGAATTTCGTTCTGTTATTAATATTAATTTCCTTTTAATATTGATATCTGATTATAGATGAAATATAAATGCCTAAAGAATATTATCATCACCTTCCGCGCATCCGTTTTCCCAGCCGAGTTCAGTCGCGGCGACTCAGGTGAACTGAAATAACTTGATCGTCATCGCGCCTATAGAAGACGCTTTTGCCCGAAGAAGGCAAGAACCTGAAAGATTGTCTTGTCGTCCTCACCGAGAGGTAATATTTTATGTCATATTTTCTGGTGTCCCCCCAGTGGCACCTTGTTAGCGGTCTCCAATTTCAGAAATAATGGTGTGGGGCTCTGCTTTCAATGCAGCTTTGTTGGTCTAAATTTATTTATATTATTAGGGGATTTTCATGCAAGTCGCGCATCTGTATTTAATTGTTTGTTTGTTTGTATAGTGTTTTTACGTTGCATGGAACCAGTGGTTATTCAGCAACGGGACCAACGGCTTTACGTGACTTCCGAACCACGTCGAGAGTGAACTTCTGCCACCAGAAATACTACACATCTCTCACACCACAATGGAATGCCCGAGAGTCGCGTCTGTATTTGAATTGAATTGAACTGAATATAGAACTTAAGCCAACTGCCCGGCACTGGGAACTACGAGGTCATTCAGCGCTGAAACAGAAATGGACAGTAAAACTTTTGAAAGGTGTAACAGGAGGAAAACCTCAAAGCAGTTGCACTATGAATCGATTGTTAGAAGAGGATGGAGAGTAAGATAAAAGAAAGAGAATATAAAAGGAGATACAGTAAAAGGAACGAAAGGGGTTAATCTGTATTTGAGAAGCCAGTGACTTCACGAATGAATGCAAATATCCGCCCCCTCACACAATAATGAATTAACTAAACCTTATTTATTAAGTCATAAAAAGCCAATAACTATCCAAATATCTTCGAGATCGATGGTGAAGGTAATACGAGTCTTGGTATCATTAAAAAAAGATTAATAAATTTCCAATAGGTAATATGGAGTGGATCATTTATATTTCCTTGTATACAGCATATGAAAGGAAACAAGGCGTGATGCGAGCTCAAGCTTACTCGGGACACGTGCAAGATTTTCCCCTGAAGCGTTAAGTTGTAAACCTTACATTCCTAGCTTAACGTGAAGTGGTCTTTGTAATTAATACTCATACTTAGTACTACTCTTATTAACAAGGATCAAATCGAAAGGACAATAATTAAACACGTTCATATACTTTTAGTTATAAATGGAAACATAAAATAATCGAACAGAAACATAGCCTATATTCAGTACACCAAAGAAATTAAAACGCACTAAAATCTACGGTCAAATCGAGCCATGTTTCACCAACGAAAATGAAAACAAATATGGTATAGTCTATTAGAAATAACTTTTCTGTAATGTTTAACATGCACATTATTTATTTTCTACATTTTCATTCCAATAAACAAATCATAAATATCCTATCCTAAAATTCCTATATCTTTAACTCAACGCAAAATGCCCTTTTCAGACCTTTTTAGGCTCTTTCATAGGGCTTTCTTAAACAACACACCGGCAGCTCCCCCAACGACAACAACAAACTAGTTTGATCAAGAGAATAAGCGATGTCTGGTTGGAGTAATCTAGTTTATCATAATAATGGCATGCTTGACTTCTTCTAAGGCCTGGTGGCTAGTTTCATCAAAGACACCGTTGACCGTCGAAGCACTGGCCCCGAAAATTCCGCCCAACGGACCATGCACGAGTTCCGCGGTTACATAAATTTCATCTTTGTGTTTGACGCGTCGTCCGAGAGATATTCTCTCACGCGTACACTCGTATTGTGTTCAGCGCTACGGTAACTTCCCAAGAACTACTTTGAAGGTCATAATGCCAGCACCGGCATACACTGGGCGAGGCTACGAGCTACGTAACTCTTATTCAATAATATTAATACGAACAAAAATCTGAACGCTGCATAACGATTATATAACGAAATACTACGCTGTACAAACTCCGTGACATATAAAAGGCAGGCAGGGTGGCTAGTACGCATCGAGTGTCTTCCAAACAGAGCTTAAGGTAAGACCTTGCTACATCTCTTCTTCATAAGGGACTGCACAGTGATTTTAAAGTATAGGTACTGTGTACTGATATCATTCGAAATATGGCTATGATCTGTTTTATGTACTGGTGAAATGCACTGCTATTTTACAAATCCTAAAATGTATTTCAAAACAGTGCTGTTTTTTTACTAATCTGATTCAGTGCATTTTTCAAGAAAAATGTTGGAGACATTTCCCGCGGTTCTCTATAAGGACTAAACTATTATTTTTATTTTATTGCAGATGAAGGACAACAGAACCTTTTGGCTGGCTTTCATTTCGCTGGCCCTCCAGCTCTCGGTATCCTTGGTGAGTCATATAGTGTTCAACAGAACTTGCCAAGGAAATAAGACATAGAAATCATAGATGCTAATGTAATGGGATGAGGGCGAATGGAAATTGATCCGATACTGATGGACTGATTTTTTGTTTTTGTTTACGAATGCTAAAGTAGCCGCTGACAAGACACCCCCTGTGCTATGACAGTCTCAAATTGTTAATATGTATTATTACCTTAACATTAAATTTCTATTTACAAATGAAAATACTTCCAAATTTAGTGTATTCAGTGAGAGTGTGAATGAAGTCACAGCATATGTGATTGTACCTGTAGTTGTTCTCCAAGACCGGGCAGAGTATGATGTCTAGGCCAGTCCCTTACGACACTCCTGACTGGCTGCTGATAAGCCAATCACAGGCCTGGAAAACTCTCTCGAGAGAGAGTTCACATAAGCAGGATGTATGTTCCACCTCTTCTGAGGGATACCTAATCAACAGCCAATCAGGAGCATCGTGAGGGACGGGCCTAGACACCACCAGATGCACGGTTGATGTGAATCTGCTATATTAATTTAATAGTAGTTTGAGACCATGTTTCCTTTAATCACTGACGGTAACTGAACATAGTATCGTTAAATCTTTTCTACAAAGAATTTTACTGTTATAAGGGACTTAACAAGATATTCTTTCATAATCTATGGAAAGGCTCTCCTTTTTATTCAACTTTCTCTTGACGTTTCAGGCGATGCCCTACGTGAAACCGGCCGATGTAGCGCCTTACAAAGTGATAAAAAAGACCGAGGTATGATGATTCACTAATGTACTTTCCGCATGTCATCTCAAATAACCAGATAAAGTGTGTAAACACGATTTTTTTAAGTGTCACTTTCTCAAATAACAAATAACAAAAAAAAAAAAAAAAAAAAAAAGTGTGAAAACACAATTCTTTCAAGTGTCACTTTTTTTATATATGATTGCTACTACATGCTTTGTCAACTTCAGCACAGTATATAGGAAGGAAATGTATCTGCTATACATAAATATTCCTGTTGATATCTAAATGAGTTCTCTATCATCGTTAACATTTAAAATAAATCCGAAAAGCAGCGAAATAGCCGAGACATAAATCATTTACGACCTATTTGACTAAAGTAAAATGAAGGATATAGATGGTAATTTACCAGATTTCGCTTAAACCTTACTTTCAACGGGACTTAATTTATCCGTTGTTTTTATTATGGATTTCTACTATATGTCCCCGTCTAAACCATTATTATTATTATTTATTATCATTATTATTATTCAGCACTATGAGATCCGATCATACCTTCCAACGAAGTGGGCCTGCTACGACTACAAAGGAGCTGAGTTCACCAAGCGAAATCAGGCAATGTCCTTCCTAACCATCTACGGATACATCAATGGTGAAAACTCAGCAGGTAAAGATACACACACACGCACGCACACACACATATATATATATTTATATATAAATATATATATATATATATATATATATATATATATATATATATATATTTATATATATAACCATAAGCGTTAGAAGTACGTAACTGATAACGACGCTTTTATTGCTTGTTTGTTTGTTTGTATGGTGTTTTTACGTGGGTTTTTTTATACATCTCTCTCTCTCTCAGTTAGATTCAGTGTGACTAATTTCATATATAACTTGCACGTTTTCCTAAAACACTTTGAACTACCGTATGCGGTCTTAAGTATCAAACGACTAACCCTGTTTTTCCCGCGCGCGATTCTTTCAGTAAAACGCAATATTTCTTGAATTTCCCTCCTCCAGGTGTCAACATCACGCTGGCTAGCCCGACGACGGTGAGAACCGTGTTCTCAGCCAACAACCCTGCAGAAAACCTGTATCAGATGTGTATGTTCCTTCCCAAGATGTACCAGGATAATCCTCCACAGCCTCTGGACAAAGACGTCTTCATCCAGAATCGCAACAAACTCACTGTTGCTGTCATGTAAGGAAAGGAGATTATAAAGCCCAGTCCACACGGTCGAGCTTACCCCGACGAACTTTTGCTCGATGTGACGTCACATCGAACAGAGCTCGTCGTGTGGACGGGCCTTAAAAAACATCAAAGATGAAGAGTAACACGTATCTATATTGCAAGTTTGTCACCTAAGTGATGTCTTTTCACGTGGATGAATAATTAGATATTTCGTTTAGGGCTTGGCTATTTCGTTGTATTTAGGGACTGAGATAACTAAGACTAAAGAAGGCAGCCTACCTTGGTGTTTTGATGGAAATGCATGTAGACAAAGATAGGAAAGTTACTTGAAAAATGTGCATGAAACTAACATTTTCAGCAGATGTATTTGTTTTATTCAAAGAAGGCAGTGTTGTTGGAAATGCAAGTAGATAAAGACAGGAAAGTAACCTAAAAAAACATAGCATGAAACTAAGTTTTTAGCAGGTGCATCAAAGTTTTATTTATCATATTCTGACCAGTATTAATAACATGATAAATATGAAATAGACAGGAAAGTAACTTGAAAAAATATGCATGAAACTAACAGTTCTTAGCAGGTGCATTAAAGTTTTATTTATCATATTCCTGATCAGTATTATCATGATAAATATGAAATGGACAGGAAAGTAACTTTTAAAAATATTCATGAAAATAACAGTTCTTAGCAGGTGCATTTAAGTTTAATTTATCATATTCCTCATCAGTATTAACAGCAAGATGATTATGAAATATTATAAATCAACTATGACGGCAAAACGCACATTTCTCGTTGCAAGTAGGAACACATATGCAGCTCAGTAAATACAAAATAACACATTTGCAGTTGACTTAAAAACAGTGAAGGATAATTCTAAATAAGGTTATAGAATTTCAAAATCAAATAGACAGAGATGGACTTGATAATCAGTGAAACAGAACTGTAGTGTTATCCGCACAGATATAAGGGTTAGCGAAGATGATTATACGATGCACAAAGAGAGCAGAAAAACCATACACATAACTCAATCATCCACCTACTTATCTGGTATCTCTACTTAAATTTTTCCAGGCAATTCAGCCACTTAATGTTGAAAGAGAACGAATGGGAGGTTCAGATGGAGATACTCAAAAATCACCTGAGGGCTGCCAACGAACCAGGAATGGACTTCGATGACATCTACGGGTAAGGAAGGGCCTTATGTATAGATTATGACTTTGATCATTCACTTCTTATCAAGAAATCAATTAACCCAGGTTAATATATATTACGTATGTAGATATATATATTATACATTATATATATATATATATATATATATATATCAAATATATATATATACCACCTAAAGTTATGCTGAGTGTAAGTTTCAGTGCAATCAGTAACATTTTGAAGCAATA
This sequence comes from Macrobrachium nipponense, assembly GCF_015104395.2. NCBI lineage: Eukaryota > Metazoa > Arthropoda > Malacostraca > Decapoda > Palaemonidae > Macrobrachium > Macrobrachium nipponense. The sequence goes on along the minus strand of NC_087202.1, from coordinate 84,542,608 downwards.
AAAAAAAGTGTACGTGTTATATACATACATATCACATATATATATATATATATATATATATATATATATATATGTATATATATATATTTATATATATATATGTATATATATAATATATATATAATATATATATTATATATATATATAACTCTTATTTTTTTTATATATGTTTAACCAAGACAAGTTCACTGGTAAATATATTATCAGGTTTATATTCAATGATATTTTGAACGGTGAACGCATTTTACTTAAAGAAATGACTTCAAACAAACATTAGCTAACACACCTTTGAAAAATTAAAATATAAAACAAAATATTTATTTTAAATGAAGAAATAATCCACGGTATTTTAAAATAAAATCTATAACAAAATATTTTATTTAAATAAAATATAATCCACATAGTTTATCGATGTGAAATGAATCATTCACGAAGACTGTAATTAACAATTGTTTGCCAACACACAGGGCCTCCTTCGACCCACCATTCGACGCGAACGGTAGACCCAACGAGGTGTGGGTCGTGAAGAAGGAGTAAGAAGAACAGCGTCTCCCGAAAGCAGCCACCTTGAGGTACACCGCTGACGCGAGAAGCTGAAAAGGGAAAAGGAACGATAGATAGAACTAGCCCTCGGAAGCATCCATTTGACCAGAATCTTTAAAAGCACATTTTGTCTATTCTTTTCGAAATATGTATCAGACTTATCCTTTCGAGCCCACATTGATTATTATCGGTTGTTAGTCTCCTACAAAACTTCAAAGTTATGTACAAATCATTCATTATGGTTAAGGTCTATAGCGCAAAATTGTTTTTTTTTTCTGTTGTGTCTTCTGTGTCTTAGTAAAAATAAAGCAGTAATTGTTCAATGGAAGTATTATCTACATCCATTTCCATGTTCTAAAACACCATCGTCATTAATCCGTTGTTAATTTGAGCAATATGGCCACGCAACATTTTATATATAAATATATATATACAGTAATACATCACACATACATATATATATATATATACCATATATATATATCTATATATATATATATATATATATATATATATATATATATATAGACTTTTAAAGACTAGTGGGAAAAATTAATAATATTCCTCTCTGTGTTTAACTTGGAAAACGAAGGATGACCGGCTAAAGGGAATTAAGAGGGAGTAATCGTACATTAACCATGACATAGCATACATGCATGCACAGATGAACGCTAGTGCAAACACATACAAAAAATGTATATATGTGTATCTATGTGTGTATGTAGATACATACATACATATACACACACACACACACACATATATATATATATATATATATATATATATATATAGTATTTGTGTTAATCAATACATATATACACGCAAACACACACACATATATATATATATATATATATATATATATATATATATATATATATATACATACACACACACACACATATATATATATATATATATATATATATATATATATATATATATATATATATATATATATTACGTGTCCCTGCAAATTAGTCTAAAACGGTAGCGGACGGAGATGTAGGAGGAGATCTTGTATATTTTATTTTAAATTATTTTATATGAAGTGTTGTGAAGGGAACGTTGGTTGCTACGACATAAATATTTTCTCACCCTACGCATTTCCCCTTAAAGGGGAGTCACAGGTGTTGCCATTCTAGCTCCCGGCAGGCACGTCTTTGCGGATAATGTCGTTAGCTGAGGTCCCTCTTGTCTCCCTCTACCCTTCCCCCTCCCTCTAACCCCCAACCCCGATTGTTAACCACCGCGGTTGTCCAAGTGCAGAAAATATCAACGGAGGCACGCTCAGATTTAACGGAAATGGCTTACGGAATCAAGGGTCATTCGGGAATCGAACCTGGGGGACCTCGCGCGGGTAGAGCATGTGTCCTAGCCACTGCACTGCGAGTGTCCATATATCCAAGCTATTAGATATATAATATTAATAGAAATATATAAAAAAACACATTATAATTTATTATATATTATATATATTATATATAATATATATGTAGGATAATTAAAGGTAAACAAACAAATTCGGAGGGGTTATACCTTTAATTTAATGGATTTATCACGTTTCACCATACTTTTTCGTGATTCAGTTATGACATACATACATATAAATATATAATATATATATATATATATATATATATATATATATATATATATATATATATATGTATATATATATATATATATATATATATATATATATATATATTATATAAATCATCACTAAATAGCGCGTCAATATATTTATCCAAGGCCACAGGAAAAATAAAAGAGAAAGAATACAGAACGCTTTCAAAATTGTGTTCAATAACGCGAAAGCGCGCGGTACTCCTTTATTTTTTTTTTCCTGTGGCCTTGGCTATATATATATATATATTATATATATATACATATATATATATATATATATATATATATATATATATATATATATTTATATATAAAATGCATCAATGCGTAACAATCTCTATTGGCATATCTGCGTCATTAATTTTATGTTTGTATGGTGCCTTACGTTACATGGAACCAGAGGTTATTCAGCAACGGGACCAACGGCTTTACGACTTCCGAACCAAGTCGAGAGTGAACTTCTATCACCAGAATTACACATCTCTCACTCCTCAATGGAATGGCCAAGAATCGAACCCGCGACCACCGAGGTGGGACGCCAACACCATACCAACCACGCCACTGAGGCGCTATCATTATTTTATGGTCAGCAAAATCGACATGACAGTATCGCACCGGCTGCTGATTCAAGAACGACAATGAGCGGAACATTCACATACGCCACTGAAGGATAGATAAAACCATTACGTATATTACTTCCTCCTCTGCGATGTGATGGAGGGCGTCTCTCTGTCTCCTAAAATGAAAGAATTCCTGCGATCGATCATGATTTAACAGATTTCATATATACACTCGCATTTAGTAAGCTTTAGCCTGCGAATGAAGTGCTTTTGCTATTCATTAATATACGCATACACTAATTTGAAAAGTAATTTCATGTTAACTGTATGGTTCCAAGCATAACAGTTGCTTCCTAGGATGATATAAAATTGTATACTTATTCCTAGTGTCATATATTAAGGGACTTGGAAATATATGTGACTGTATATCTTACTTTAACCAGACCACTGAGCTTACTGTGGGATCCGAGCCACATTTATGTCGAGAAATGAATTTCTAATCAACAGAAACAAATTCCTCTTTATTCCACGTTGGCGGAGCGGGGAATCGAACTCGTGACTAACGAATATGTGACTGTATAACATGAGAAACATTCTTCTTTCTACAGCGAATAATAAGTCTTATCCCAAACCAAAGAAACATCGGGCGAACGAGGAGGAAGCAAGGCAAAAACAAAAGAGCTGCTGAAGTTTTGAAATATAGCGCAGCCTCCCCTCAACACCTGCCGTCTTCCCTTTCGCTTTCCAACGCCTCTCCTCCACATCCATTCATCTTTCTTGCTCTCTTTGACCTCTCGGGTAAAAAAAAAATAAAATAAAATAAAATAAAAAAAAACTCCCTCGCTGTTTCTGCGAGACGATCAATTGAGCCCGCCATTTCCTTTTACTAAGAAAGCCTTGCGCCGAGGTCCTGTCGTTGCTGGGAATAAGCGTTTGTTTGTTTGTTTGTATGGTGTTTTGACGTTTCATGGAACCAGTGGTTATTCAGCAACGGGACCAACGTCTTTACGTGACTTCCGAACCACGTCGAGAGCCAACTTCTATCACCACAAATACACACCTCTAACCCCTCAATGGAATGCCCGAAAATCGGACTCGCGGTTTCTGAGGCTCTGTTTCCTCTCTCTTGTGCCTTCAAGGTGTGGCAATCTACGCCTCTTTCATTCAGCCTCGAAATAATACCCTCCCATCTTTTCTGGAGGAAATTCATCCTTTCCTTCCGAAGGGTGTACTACACTTTTGTTTTCCTCGGCTGCATACAGGCACTTGAGCCGAAATTTTATGTTCTGTGTAGAATGCTGTATGAACCGCGGCCCATGAAAATTTCAGCCACGGGTGGCCTGTCCTATAGCGATGCCTGACACACGTTCCTGGCTAACTACAACCTTAAATAAAATAGAATAAAAAGAAACTAATGAGGCTATTTCAGCCACACCCCGGTGGTGGCCTGTCCTATAGCGTTGCCAGACGCACGAATATGGCTAATTATCACCTTAAATAAAAATTTAAAAAAATACTGAAGGTATTTCAGCCACAGCCCGGTGGTGGCCTGTCCCATAGCCATGCCAGACTCACGATTATGGCTAACTATAACTTTAGAATAAATGAGTCATATCACATTACCGTGATTCATATACATACATCGAGCTACAACTGTCCTTCAAGATCTAATTCACTCTACCTCGGAATTAATACATTTTCATAATGCTAACCGAAAGGGGAACTTTTTAGTCGATAAGAAATTTGTCGGTTCACGGGCACGAACCATCGAACCAACAAATTCAGGACAAAAGCACTACAACGTTACCGAGGTCGAGGTGGGTTGATGTCGATTCCAAAACAATGAACACCTGAGAGCGACAGTATTTGTAGTTGAGAGGCGGCATAAACTTATATGCTCTTGCAGTGGCAGTGTGGTCTAAGGCTTCACTGTGCATCCTGAATTTGTTGGTTCGATGGTTCATGCCAGTGAACCAACAAATTTCTTATCGACTAAAAAAATCCCCTTAGGTTTAACATATAAGAAAATATATTAATTCCAAGGTAGAGCGAATTAGATATTAAAGGACATTTGTAGCTCAAATAAGTATACATAGATATATATGTATATACTATATATAATATATATAGTTACATATTCTCTTCACATTTAATCTACTCTTTCCCCGAGCTATAGACCGTATTTGCATTTGCTATGGAGAATGCCTTTGTGAGTCAAATGATCTACGCCTAATCCAGAGGGAGCCTCTTCCAAAGAGAAAATCCTGAATTGTGAAAATGCCTTTTTCCAAGCCTTTGTAAATAGTTCGTTAACCATCCAATGGCGACCAATAAAAATAACTGAAAATGACAGATATTATTGTCTAACCCATAGATTTTGAGGCTGATAATGACACTCCCGATGCCCTACAAGTCCACGTTCAGCCCCAATAAGGAGGGGGTAGGTGAAAAAGGGTGGGAATGGGATGACGTAAAAATAACCGACAATCCATAGTTTTCAAGGTCGCTGAGATGAATAGTGACACTTCTGATGTCCTTTAAGTCCAAGTTTAACCCTGATAGAAAAGGGGGTGAGAAGAAGGTCGGAAGGGAGTGGCATTTAAAAATAACCAAAAACTACAGATATTACTGTCTAATCCATAGCTTTTGAGGATGCTGAGATGAATAGTGACACTCTTGATTCCCTTTAAGTCCAAGTTCAGCCCCGATAGGAAGGGCGGGGGGTTGGGGAGGTGAAAAGGGGTAAAAAAATAAAATGCCAAAGATGATGCATATTAGTGTCTAATCCATGGCATAGGTTTTGATATTGCTGGGATGAACAGACACACTCCTGGTGCCCTTCAAGTCCAAGTTCAGCCCCAGTAGGAATAGCGGTGAGACTTCGTGAAATCCCAAATGTTGAAAATGCTGGGCAATGTAACTGAAGCAACTATCTTAGCAGGAGAGAGAGAGAGAGAGAGAGAGAGAGAGAGAGAGAGAGAGAGAGAGAGAGAGAGAGAGAGTTGATCGGTTGTCATTCAAGAGTTTTTCTGGGCAGTGCCAGGTTGGTTAGCCAATACACATGAATACATATATGTATATATATATATACTATATATACATATATAAAATATATACATATATATATATATATATATATATATATATATATATATATATATATATATGCTACCCCTTCCTCAAAAAGGAGGAAGAATGTAAAAACTTACCCCCCCGATCGAGGAGTTTTGGTAGCATGGCCTTAGAGCAGTAAGGCACTGAGTGAAGGTCCTTCTTCTCTCTCTCTCTCTCTCTCTCTCTTTCACAACAATTCCCTAAGGTAACCAAATCAGACTCGTGAACTAGAAAAATACATTTATTCAAGAACAAAGTATTAACTAGATAAATCGGGTTCTTAACAAAATGTTAACTGAAAGGTCAAGTTCAAAAATCCAAATAATTCAAATAACCCTGGGGATCGAACGAAACCCATCCGCCTGTTAAAAAATAAAAGGAACGAATCCCACATAAGCAAAAAAATAAAAATAAAATAAAAATTAAATAAATGAAAATGACATAAATCATAAGGTCAAATGGAAAGGGGCATCTTTGAAATAAATGTTTAAAAATACAAAAAGACAAAGCCACACTTGGGCTTAAAAGTATTGTTACCCATTCTAGCTGTAAACACAATGAAGACAAGGGGCTGCTTCTAAGAGCCCAGTTATCTTATTCTCCCATTATGTAGGGGAACAGATCGCGCGTACGCAAGCACGAATTCACTCACAAGACACTCCCAAACCAATGACCTCACCAATTCGTCACAAGTTCGTGACGTCATATACAGATCATTATCAAGCCCAAAAATCTACTCAAAAAACCAGATTCAAAAAGCATATCTGCTTCCACCTTTACACGGGCATAGGAAGTGGTCTGTTCAGCTTAGGCAGCGACCTTCGAAATCGCGCCACCCAACGAGGTTGCGTCAACATTTTCGAAGCTGATGCTGAGCCTTGTCCTTTAGACCTCTGTTTCCACGGAGGGTCAAAATGATGATATCTACGTTTCAAAGAATGTCATTGCTCATCACATCCGCTTATCCACAAAAAAAAGACAATTCAAAGATAACGAATCATATTCATAATGGTGTTTTAATTATTTTCTCAATCTCAATACTCTTTATATAATATATATATATATATATATATATATATATTATATATATATATATGATATATATATATATATATATATTAAATATATTTATATATATATATATATATAGTATATATTAAATGAGTATTGAGATTGAGAAAATTATTAAAACACCATTATGAATATGATTCATTATCTTTGAATTGTCTTTTTTTTTGTGGATAAGCGGATGTGATGAGCAATGACATTCTTTGAAACGTAGATATCATCATGCGCGCGTACACACAGACGCATATATATTACATATGTATATATATATATATATATATATATATATATATATAGATTATATTTTATATTTAATATAATATATATATATATATATATATATTATAATATGTATATATATATGCGTCTGTGTGTACGCACGCATGCGTGAGTGATTACATAAATGCCTGTGGTAATCTTGTTATGAATGCAATAGTAATTGTGTGAGAGCAACGCACATTCTTTGGGCTAAAATCTATTAACATTTTCACTCCTATACGGCCAGCGTAAAAGTCCAATTAAAATAGTGAAGCCAAAAATACATAATTGGAAACAATATCCCCAATCACACCATCGCATTTTGCTCATATTAGAATAAGATTCTCTAGATTAATAACCAATATGCAAATTTTGCATTTTCAATTAACTCTGGTATTAATGAAAGTCAGCTTTATTACTCGAGGTATCGATTTATAGCTCGTTATTAATATCCCCTAAATATTGCATATTTTCTACTAAATAAATAATCAATTTACTGTAATCCGTTTGATAACGTTTTATACGCAAAATCAATAATATCAAGTAGTGACCCTTAAAGACAAATAATCAAAATTCTTCAGAACGCAGTGTTTTCTTATTAGTAGGGTAATATATTTTAATAATAATAATGAAATATTTTAGGGGCTTTTTTATAATATTCCAGGGTTCCTTAACACAGATTTGTAAAATTTACATTATCTATCGTTTATTGTGATTTGTTTCCTTACGATACGAAAATGGCTTGACTGCAACTACTTCATTTCATTGAAACTTAATTTATGTATTATGGCGCTGTATTTTGAGAGAGAACGCAGAAGCTACAAACGTGGCATATTGATGTGGATTTCGTCTTCTAAGAGTCAGGTGTACGATGCTTCTCTGTTTAAGAGAGGACGCATTCTTCTGCGACCACCATTTTTGGACTTGCATGCTTTATTACCCATAAATATGGTGGTGTCATCACGGAAATTCTTGACAGATTTTCACAATATTCTTGAAGGAAGAAGTAACGTAGTCATTAACTATCATATGGCTAGGCAGTGTATAATGGCCTTAAGAAACTTCTTAAAACAACCGAGAATGTATTTTAAAAAGAAACCAAGAGAAGCTGTAAATCGGTTTGAAATGCTGGAGCTCTCCGAAAGACAGAAATGCACGAATATGAGAACTGCAAGAAAACCAGCGTTAAACGTATGCAAAACTGACGCACTCAAGTACGATACTTTTTCAAGCGCTTTGTACGACTGCAAGTCTTTCCGTCGAAGCGGAAGGTATACCGACATGAATCAACATACAGGGTGTCCATAAAGTTCCAGTACCATTACAAGTATTTATTGTTCAGAATGGTACTGGGACTTTACGGACACCCTGTAATATGATCTGAGTGGAAAGGAACAGAATGCAGACCTATTTCTACGATTCTCGTCCCGATTCGAAAATACGTATTCATTGCAATATTCTAGCTGAGGC
>NC_087202.1:84475781-84533460 GCF_015104395.2 Macrobrachium nipponense | reverse complement strand
CTAGCTGAGGCTGCAATATATTACAATGTTTGGGTTCAGATGAATATAGAATTTAGGCCAAAGGCCAAGCACTGGGACTCTATGAGGTCATTCAGCGCTGAAAATGGGAAAACTGACAGTAAAAGGTTTGAAAGGTGTAACAGTAAAAGGTTTGAAGTGTAACAGGAGGAAACCTTAAGCAGCTGCACTATGAATCAAGTTTTAAGAGAGGGTTGAAAGTAAGATGGAAGAGAGAGAATAGCTATGGGCCTAAAGAAGTCACGCTGCAAAAACCAAAAAACCTTAAGTAATGCCTACAGTGCACCCGCATGAGATCCACTGACGGCACTTCCCCCGCCCCCCTACGGTAAACATTACAATGTTAAGGCCACATTAGTGAAAGAAATTTGGTATAGAGTAACTATGAGTCTCCCCTCTCAATACTGAGTTAAGTCTTCATAAACATGCAATACTGCAGGCCTAAATTCATTCCAGTTTCCGTACAGTGAGCATGGCGTATAAATGCAAACACCACGATGTATATATTATTAAATAGTTTTCCGGAGGCAGCATCCAGACGCGAGGAAATTAAGCTCAAAGAGATGATGGAACTGCTCGTAATTTCATGACTCTGTCGGATGCAGAAGGCGACGCAATTTCAGAGGCTCTCAGAGACTATGAAGTTTATCAAAATTATTCTGCGCAATTTCCCGAAGTGACGCGAATGCGCATTCATTCAAGGAGATAGTCAGCGTAATCGGGGAAAGTTGAGCGATTTCATTTTTTTTTAACATGTTTTTAACTGACGTCACGTACAATTAACTTTCGGAGAAGCGAAGAGTCACGAATACGGTAGTGAAGGAAATATAGTTCTAAGACTGTCATGCCTAGGAGTGTTCTCACTGAGTTTGATTATGTAATCAAGAAAATCCCGATGAATAGATACTTGCGATACGAGGTATATATATATTATATATATATATATATATATATATATATATATATATATATATATATATATAAATGTGTGTGTGTGTGTGTTTGAGTGTGTGTAAATAAATTCTTCTGTTAAAACAGGACGCGTCTCAAGAATAAAGGGCCATTAAAACACTCTGGATTAAAGCTAAGGACTATATTTCGGTGGATTAACTTCCACCTTTATCAAGTTAGTCCACAGAAAATATAGTTCTTAGCTCTAAACCAGAGTGTTTTAATGGGCCTTTTATGTTTCTTTACACACACACACACACACACACACACATATATATATATATATATATATATATATATATATATATATATATATATATATATATATATATAAGGGAGAACGCAAATGTGTCGGTGAATTGTAAACCTCAGCTTTTTTCGCTTAGAGACAAGAGAGGGCCTAGCGACAAGCCTTCCTCGAAGGTTGCTGAAATGAAAGAACTGTTTGGATTGATGATCATGCAATGTGGGGCCGGTGAAGCTCGCAGTTGCTGTGTGATTTTTAAGGTGTGTCCGGATATGTGCATGTGTTTGTGCGTGTAATGATGGGTTCAACCGCCCAACATTGGGGAGGAAGGTGACACTCCTGAGATAAGCGATAAGGACGGTTTGGAGGACTCAGGGTCAAGAAAGCCCATCGTAAAAAGCTATGGCACATTGAAAAGGACTTAGGAAAGTTGCCTTTGAAAAGAGAGAAGTGTAATGTCTATACATTTATTCAACATTTAATTATGTGTTGGGGGTGTAATTATAATAGATATGTCTCTTTGTTTCAGATGGGTTCATGGCATTATACAAGAGAATGGGATTCTCTAAAAGACTTGACCATTTAAATGTAGAAACTAATAATTCGTGAGTTTTGGGAGTGATGACTTAGTCTAATTCAGGAGAATAGAATAACACTTTACAGTCTTTTTGTGGGTCAGACTTAGTTCTTAATGTAATGTCACTTGACCACTTTGTTCCATATCATGTTCAGCTAGTTTGGGGAATAAAAAGTATATTTTTGTATTTACGAGAATTCATTAGCCTAGCTATATCCTAGCTTGATATCGTTTGCAGAGAGACAGTCAGCAACTTAAGGTAAGAGAGTTGTCACTTGTTTTATTTTTGATTAACCAGTGCCGAATGGTCAAATATTCTTGGCAATATTTCAAAGGCCCATTAAAACACTGGTTTAGAGCAAAGGACTATATTTCGGTGGACTAACTTGATAAAGGTGGAAGTTAATCCACCGAAATAGTGTCCTTAGCTTTAATCCAGAGTGTTTTAATGACCCTTTATTCTGGAGACACGTCCTGTTTTACCAGAATTTACTTACACACCACGATCTATATATATATATATATATTATTATCTACTATATTAATATATTACCAAAATAATTATATATATTATAATTAATCTGTAGTATATATATATATATCTTAATATAATATATATATATATATATATATATATGACTACTACAATAACCATACATACATACATACATACATACAATACATACATTACATACATAACATATTATCTGATATTCTATATATATAATATATATATATAATATATAATATATGAATATATATGAGATTGTGTATTATATATATATATATATATATATATTATATCTATGTTGGTGTATATATATTATATAATGTATTATTATATATATAATATATCATATAGATAATAATATATGTATTATATATATATATGTATAATATAGTATATTATATACCTTTCTCGTATCGCAAGTATCTAGTTAGTGTCGTGCTTAGGGATTTCTTGATTACATAATCAATACCTTTCACTGTAATAACACAATAACCTCTTAACTTCCTCGAATTCTTCGTGCTTTTCTGGATACGCTTGGTCACTACCATAGCCTTAATTAAGATCCAAGTGCAAAAATATGAACAAATTACGACGTCTGTTTAGCGGAAAAACGAGGTCCCGTTGCCTACCTGACCATGTCGTCGTAACCCCTTGTTGTTATAGTGATCCGGGTTCGTTTCCAGCTACCGGACATCATAATTTGTTCATATTTCTTGCACTTGGGTCTTAGGGCTTTGCAGTGACAAGTGTATCCAAAACCAGAGCGAAATAATTCGATAAGTTAAGAGGGCACTGTGGCTATTACAATTACATATATATTATATATATATACATATTCATACACACAAGCAAGCACGCACACATACATACACACATATATATGTATACATATACGTGTGCATGTTGCGTTCGAGAATCAGTGGTGCTATCTGTGAATTGCTGTCGCAAAGTTGCAATCATTAAGGACATCACAGCGTCTACCAACTATGACGAATAGTTGCTGGGAGCTGGTCGGTAAAAAAAAAAGGGGGGGGGGGAAAAAAAGGGGGGGGGGGATTTCTTCTTCAAAACATCAATTATCCTCCTGACTGTAGGTAGGGGGGCCAACGTATATCACAAAATTCGTTTGCTAGTATGACGAGAAAGTGAACAGTGTGCATTCGTGCGCGAAATTCGTGTTAAATCACATAATTTTGGTTATTGCTACAGTACTTTATCTTTTTATTACTGGAACAAAGTCGAGTTAGTTATTTTTTTTTTAAATATCATGCCCTAAATGTCACCTGAAATGGAAATTAGTTTTCCCATTCTCTTGGTAAAATAATCTTTAATCAATTCAATTCTTATCAAATTTCTTGGAACCCATAGCCGCCTGTCTTGTACTCAATAACGTATATTATTCGTCTTGCCATTTATCTTAATGTTCTCTGCGTCCTCCATTATTCCAATTGAATTTTCATTTGTTTCCTACTTTCTCATTTCATAACCGAATGCACATTAATCATCACCTTTCCTTTGTTGTTTTGTTTTTTTCATTCCCCCATCATCCCCTTTTGTCCTTCTTCATTTGCAAGATTAGATGGTGTCATAAATGCTGTTCTTTGTGAAATAAGGAATAAAAGAAAAGAGAGAGAGAGAGAGAGAGAGAAATTACGATGAATATGAAAGGAAGGATAAGGAATTTCATACTGACACTAGACAAATTATATATAAATATATATATATATATATATAATATATATATATATATATATACCATATATATATATATATGTGTGTATATCTAATGTCTTATCGCTTGCGTAGACTTTTTGTTTTTTCCTTACGTGCTGTTATCCGTAAGTAATGTTTTGATTCCTCTCATCTCCCTTGGATATCTTAGTAGAGAGGTTCTTTCTTGTCTAGAGGATATGATTCAAACAGGCTAGTTGCACAAGTTAACACTTTATTCTGTAACTCCTACTAGGAGATGCAGCTCGGTCGGACGACCGATATGTTTGAGATTTGGCTTGGAACTGCCATTCTAAAGCATCGCGTCGATAGCGGAACATTAGCTATCTAAGCAATTCATATAAAACACATACGTAGTCTGCCGCTCGGAAGTTACAAGTTTCCGGCGTAGGTTAACAGGTCAACCGCTTTCCCATGGAAGTTGTGTGCAAAGTTATCATAACATAAAAAATAAAAAATGTTGACAAAGCTGTGAGCTAGATCAGGCTACTGCAGACAGTGCATAGCGTAATCTAAGGTCTGCTTTGGTCACGTAGAACCATCCTAATGCCATGACCCCAGGTCACTGGTTTATATATATAATGTAATAATTCTTACATTAGGCTCGGTCTGCTACCTATTCAAGCCTTGAATAACAAAAAAAAAAAAAAAAATTACTTTAAACATTGTTCATAGGAGCGTGCTCGTAACATACTAAGTGATTAAATGCACAAAAAAGGTTCTGTTACATACCCTTGTTGACATATTCATAAACAACGATAAATGCATGGAAAATATAGATCCAGTTTTGGTAATAATAATGATTATGTACCCAAAATAATAAAATGGTAAAAAATCAAAACATGTATACATGATTAATATGATAACAGGTACCTGATTAAGAATATGGTTACTAAATAATGATTATAGCATGATCATGGATAATAGTTAAAGAGTACTTGTCACTCTTTATAATAGATATATAATTGTATAATAGTATAACAATGTAATTCTGCAGAAATTCAATATATAGGGCTGATATGTTTATTAGGTGCCCGAAAAATACCTTTAGGCATATATTAATGTATAATATTGGGCTATAATGATTTATTAGGTGCCCTGGAGATACTTTAACTGTTCAAATGCAAAGGCGTGAGTCTTTCTTGTCCTACATTGTTGCCAGCATACGGACCGCTTTTCACACACAACACAATTCCAGACAATTCCCTAGGCACGAACTGAAATGGCCAGGTTCAGGCGGCCTAAACGCAAAAGACTTGAGTTTAACGGGTACTTCATCCAGACGGGCCAGTACGTTCCCTTGAGATCCTTCTGTTTACGCCTCAGCCTACGCAAGCAAAGATGTTTGACGCGATAACCATATGGCCGTCACGCTGAACACGGCTAGCAGAATGTAGTTAGCGAAGATTTTCCTCCACCTGCATAGTCGATGACGCGTGGGTCATCTCAGCCAGTTGCGTCAGACGATGAGCTACTCGCGCGTTGTATGGGAGAGGTAGTGATGGGATGATCGTTGTTGCCCACGTGTAGTTCGCGAAATACGCCTTCTCACGTATTATCGTGTTGACCCCTCTGACGGTATAATTTGTAGATGTCCCCGTACAACCATCGGCTGCTACGAAGATAGGGGCATGGGCGGTGGATGTGTCCGGACACACGACGTCGAATCCGGCCTTATCATAACGGATCCAGGAACCATTATTCATCCTGTAATTGAATTTATTACCGAAAAAAAAAAAGGATAAAGTTTCCCCACCCCAAGACAACCTTCGCTTGTATGAGAGAGAGAGCCGTTTAGGCACTATGTCTAACTCACATGAATCCGTTGATATAGGATAGAATTCAAAAGAGTCAGCTGTACAAATTTTATTATTCATGGCTTCTGAACAGTGAGGTAGTTTATCTAAGTCTTTAATGACTGTAAATGATTTCTTATCAGAAGAAAATCAGTACATGCCCGGTTAAATTGGATATTACTGGATTTGAGTTATTCGTCATAAAAGTAGGAAACGGTGCTATTTTGTATGATTGCCAAGCATCGGAAGAATCAAAAGGAATCGTGATCATAATTCTATAATTTTCAACGCTGACTGATATTAGGCTATAATAGAATTCTACTTTATGGGCAATCCAATAAAGGTAATATAACCTAGCTTCTCCCGTCGTTTGCCAAAAGTTAACGTCAAAATCTTTAATAGGCATGAGGTGAGAGATAACAACACCCTTTGTTGCTAAACGTAATTGCTTCTACGTAATCTTTTGACTTTTCAATAAAATGTGATATTTTCACACGGATATGATCTATTTTCGAACTATAGTAAGCTAAAGTAGCCAGCAAATGTTGAACTTCCATGACCTGATCGATATGCATTTGAATGTTCATTAACGATATTCATTATTTGATTGATCGAAGATAACTGGCTGCGAAGTTCTGATAAGGCCAGTTCCGTTTTGTGTTGCAAAAACTCAATTCTTTTATTTTGATTATTTATCTTGAGGCGATTTGAGATTCCTAAGCCTAGATTCGCACTGATCCTAAGATGTTTAGTCCAGCTAGAATAAGCGGGTTGCGACGCTCAACAGTATTGTGCCGCACAGACATCAGCAGGTCACGAGCGAGTTCTTCTGCCTCGGCGGTTTTATTTTGTATGTCATAAGACAACATTTCCGCGACGCTTAGCGTTTGAGCTAGTGAAATCTCTGAGTTAGCATGAAAATTACGTTCATGCATTTCCTTAAGGGAAATACCCAACCTCATCAGGTCATTCTTTAAGTTAAGGACGTCATCTTCAGGTAAGAAAAATGGCATGCATATCTACCTCGATAACAATATTACTTGACCACGATAAATACATCATCGATTCTCTCGATAATCGAGCCATGATTAAATTCTATGTCTTTAGTCCTAGCACTCTTTCCATACAACAAAGATGTCTGAATACACAATATTCACTCCTAACAATAACAGATTCATTTTTGAACCTGCAATGAAGTAAAACAGATGTAATAACTCGCGTAAAAGAATAGGTTTTACATATAATATGATTAATAGATATAATATATATTATTTATTATACAAGTTTCATAAATACAACCATTTTTTCCCTCACTCCATCTATCTTTCTTTAGATTCTGATATGTGCCAATGGGACTATTCTCACATCAGTGGGTTTGGATACATTTTGAACCCTAACTCTATTGCCGTTAAATTTTCTAAAATGTTAACGGTCCTTCAAACTTAGGTGTCAGTTTATAGTTTAAACCTTTACGTACGTATACTTGTATGTATACCTGATCGCCCACGCATATGTTTCTAGTTGGCTTAGCTATTTTATCATGATTTTTTTTTGTTTTCATTATTATCTGAGCTTCTTCTAAATTCTTACGATTATATTATATCGACTATGCTTGCATCCATAACTCCTTTAAGAGGATTTGATAAATTAGTGCTAGGGCTGTATCTCATGATTTGGAAAAGGCGTTCGGGCGGGATACCGTACGTGCCTGTGCGGTGTATTTTAATAGATTACGGATACGAGTGATTAAGTTGATTGCTTAGTACCGGGCGGTATGGCAATGTCCCAGTTGGGGATCTGCCCCCCCTCTAAGGTTGACCCTTAAAATGTTTAAAACCTTACGAATTTGCCCTTTCCACTAGCCCATTTATAACTCTGGGTGATAGATCATGGTATTGACTTTCTTTATACTAAGGAATTCGCACAAGGAGTTAGGAAATGATTATTGAACTCCCCGCCCGAGTCTGAGATAATGATGTGTGAATTCCATGTTTACAAATGTAGCACTCGTAAAACTTCCTAGCGCACTCGACCGCGGTTTTTGTTTTAAGCGCTATAAGTTCTGTATATCGAGTCAAAGCGTCTATAATTACTAGGAGGTGCTTATTTCCTCTGTCTGACTCGTAAAATCCTTTGTTTAATAAAATCTAAATGTACTCTTTCAAAGGGTTGATTTGGCACGGGGTAAGCCCCTAGGCTGACAGGTGTCTTCGTGTGCCCTTTGTATTCTTGACAAGTGCGACAATTTGCTATGTGCTTTTTATATCTCTAAGCATCGTATGCCAATAAAATAAGGATTTGGCTTCTGTGACAATTAGGGTATAACCCGGGTGTCCGTGCAGTGGATTTTTCATGCAACCACTTTAAGACAGTGGGGTATGAGTGAGATAGGCACACCACCTGGTTGTTATTCAACTGCGGTGTGTTGCGGGTTTTCCTCGTCACAGATCTACACAGGAGATTTTCCTGTAGGATATAATTCTGTTGCTTATACTTTAGGTATTCTTTTCCCTTCGATTTCCGTTTAACGCAATGATGATTTTTTCTATTTGCGGATCTTTTCTTTGTTCTGTCTGTAATAGTTCAGCACTCCAGCCCAGATCTTCCTGTTCGGATATAGTTTTAACAACGGGCATGGAGGTTGAGATATCTATTAATTCAGCTAATGGCTCGGTACAAGATGAAGAGGGGTTGCGTGATAATGCGTCAGCAATGATATTTGCTTTCCCAGGTAAATACCCGATCCTCGCGCCACAGTCCTGAATGATCATGTGCCACCGAGTTCGCTTGGGGCTGTGACTAAAGCCTTTAAAGAAGTCGGTTAGGGGCTTATGATCAGTGAGAACCTTGACGGATAACCGTAGATTATGAATTTAAAGTGCACGAGTGAATTAACAATAGCGAGCCCTTCCTTGTCTATTACTGCATATTTACTTTCGGAAGGTCTCAGTTTACGTGAATAAAAAGCTATAGGGAAAAAACTGTCTATCATATTGTTGAAGCAATACCCCACCTACTCCTAGGTCTGAGGCGTCTGTTTGCTATGAAAAATTCCTTATGGAAGTCAGGAAATTTCAAGATAGGAGAACTACACAGTTCATCTTTCAATTTATCGAACGCCTGTTGATGAATTTCAGACCATACGGAAATCTACGCCCTTTTTTATAAGATCGGTTAGGGGAGCGGCTATGATGGAGTAGTTCCTAATGAACCTCCTATAATATCCGCTACACCCTAAAATTGCTGTATTCCCTTGACGTTAGTAGGTATCGGAAAGTTACGGATAGCCGACACCTTATCGTGGACGACTTTAAGACCTTTCACTAGAAACCGTGAAAACCTAGATAGACTAGTTCTGTTTTAAAAAATTCACACTTACTTATCTTTACCCTTAATTATACTGCCTTAACCTTTGTAACACTAACTCCAATTTACGTAAATGCTCCTCTAATGTGTTGGAAAAGATTACTAAGTCATCCATGTAGGCATGTAAGATATCTCCCAACAAGTCTCCAAACACGACGTTTATCATACGAGTAAAAGTTATAGGAGCACAACGTAACCAAAGGCATACGCAAAAAAATTCATAATGTCCCCTGGCTGTGCTGAAGGCAGTGTATGGGATACTTTCTTGTTCCATCGGAATCTGATGAAATCCTTTTAGTAAGTCTAGGCTTGTGAATATTTATTCTGGCCTAGTAAAGATAGGATATCATCGGTACATGGTACTGGGAATCTGTCAGGGATTGTTTCTTCGTTTAAACGACGAAAATCTACGCATATCCGCCAAGTTCGATCTTTTTTCGGTACTACTATTAACGGAAAATTATAAGGGCTGTTTGATTTCCTAATGACTCCTTCCTTTAACATTTTACCTACTTCCTCTGTTATCTCATTCTGAAATTTCATAGGAAGTCGGTACGAAGGTACATAGATTACTTTCTGTTTGTCCTTGAGCCTGATTTGATGCTCTATGACATCCGTTTTTCCTAAAGTTCCATTCGTAGTGGAAAAAACATCATGATATTTAGTTAACAGATTCAAAAACTTTCTGCTGAATTTCTTCTTCTTGAATATCTTTATTGATTTTGTTCTTTATAGATTGCAAAAGGGTTCATCCGCGACTGATTGAGCGTGATTTATCTCAGCTACGGTAAGAATGCGATGTTTATAAACTTCGGCATCCAAGATATGTTGATTTTTTGTGGATTACTAAAGTGGTATTCAAATGATTACAGACTTCGATATTACATTGCTGTTGTGAGCCGACTGTATAAACGGCTTGTGTGACGGATAATCCGTGTGTTTTCAGAGTTTCGGAAAGGATTAATGTTTCAGATCCTGGCAAGGTTCTTTTTTTACACGCACTAAATATATTTGAAGTTACGTTAGGTTCGAGGGTTTGCGTGCAAGCTGATATTCGGGAGAGCGAGAGTTCTGTTGGGTTGCCTGTATTATTTCTTGGTTCATGAGACAGGTGATTGGTTCCGTAATGTAAGTGACAACTCTGTCTGTCTCTTTATTATCCAAAACAGATTTTAGGGTATTAGAAGACCTATAGAATTTCCCTTTGATATACACGCCGTGTTTTGCAGGTGCTAAGATAATATTTTGTGAGTGCCCATAGACGGGTATCCGATAATTACTGCGGGATACATATGAATGTTTTGTTACAACGACAAAGGTATCGGCTAACGTGCGCTTACCGACCTTATACTGTACATGAGTTACGCCCACAACATTTAATTCATTATTCCCAATGCCTGAGAGCCTTATTCCGGACTTTTCTATAGGGAAATTTGAAAAGAGTAAATGATGAGTCCTTAAATCCATTATATTACGTGGACTACCAGAATCAACGAACAAAGTGAATGACTTATGGTCCAAATTTACTGCATGTAAGGTTGGTCGCACTCGTTTTGACTAATAATTGCATGAATTTGTTGCAAATCTACGGGAACCTGCACAGATTTTTTTGATTCGGCCGTGTGTTTCATAGGAAATCAATTGTCTCACAATGATCTGATAAATGATTAAACTGATTATTTGATACAAAAGATGTTGATATTGATGACCCAACATCGCCCTCTCCCCCTTGGAGTGAACTAACGTGGTATTTGTTTTGTTTTATCACACCCTGAAAATTCGCTTGCCCTTGCGAGTTCTGGCTAGACGGCCCAGGAACAGAGGTACCTGAAGCACGATTTGTTTGTTTCTGCTGTTGTGCAGAATTTCCATTTGGTTGTTTGTTTCTTCTTATAGTACTGAGGACCCTTCTTTTTATTTGCACTAGCAACTGGTTGCGCGTTTGTAGCGTTTTGCTGTTGATTCCTCGAGTAGGCAACGGTTATATGATGAGTTGAACTATTGTGTATTGAACAAAAACGCGTCCGACAGTCTGAAATCATGTGACCTGGTCGTTTACAGTTATAACAAACCATCCTGCAACTTGATTATTATTATGTACCACATTTACTTGTTGTGGCTTGTTCTCATTTTTTGCAAAAAACTTGAATGAGCGAAGGATCTAGGTCGGTACATTTAGACATGTGTTTTTTGATTTGTTGTTTATATACCATCTAATTTTCCCCGTACTGTCGGGCTGCAATTTTTATCAAAACACCGTACTAACGCTTCAGGCAACATTACAGTGATAGACGTAAGGTAGATCAAACGGATAAAATCTTTCACTTTGATTTTTAGCACCCGCGAACCCACCCGGAGTTACATAAACTATCCTGATATTCATTTAGCCGGTCGGCAATTAGGCCGCCGCTCGACAACATTGAGCTGAGTCATGGAGGCTTGGTTTAGGATATTTCTCAATGCCAATACTACATCTAAAGCCTCTTCACCCCCATACACGGCACGTAACCTATTTTTGAACTCGTCCCATGTAAGCGCTTCTTGGAGAGAAACCCCCCTTAGATACGCACTTTGCGTCGCCCTTTCGCAAAGTCAACGAAGCTCTTGGCTTCCTGTAATTGTACTGCTGGGTCTGTGATGCTTTTTGCATTTAAATGAGCGTCTACAGTATGAGATCCATGCCTCAACATTTTGAGGCAGAACCCATTGACCCGACCTTGAAAAGGGACTATCGCTGACCTCGCGCTAACGAGAGTCACAACGTTTTGGGGTTGCAGCCGGAGTGGTTGCCATTTCGGCTTTCACTTTTTTCTTATCACTTCTATTCCTTGCAATCCTATCATATCTATAAGAGTACACTCGACCACTACGTAAACGAAAGCATAAGCAATGTACTTTATAAGTGTGTTATAATAATAGGAAAATCCCCAAAAGATACAAAAATACAGATATGATAAAATATTATACGGAGAATTCCTGCCAAGAAATGGTTAATGACAACGAGAAAAGGAAAAAAAAATTAATCTGCGGGCGAAAACTTCGTAGTTGAAGATAAGTTCTGTAATGAAAGAAGATTAATATGGCGAACAACTCACCCCCAGAATACTGGACGATCGACTCTTGATGAACAACACTTCACTGAGGAAAAGACCTGAATAGATAAAAATGGTACTTATCGTCCAGATTAATATTGCGAAGGATTGTTGACATGGGATGACGTCACAGTTCCTGTCCACGTCTCGCGTCGGAAGTCGTGATGACGTCACGGTCGTCTCTCGGTGCACGATGCTCTGAGAAGTCCAAGATTGATGACGTCACAGCCTCCGTCCTTGCACTACTGCGTATAGCTGTCCACTCTGCGTCCTTGCTCGCGAACGGGTGATGTTCCCTGTGTTTTGTTTTCTTCTCTCCGTCGATGTTCGATGCGCCCTCGTCCGGTGTAGATTCTCGAAGATAAGTGATAACTGTTGCTCAAACGTCAGTGTTAAATGCTTGTATTCCTCTCGATGAAGGACATAGTTGCGTCTTCATAAACTGTTGCGTTGATTGAAGATCCCGTTTCCTCTGTTTTCGTTTGATGTTGAAGGTGGAAGTTAGTTTCTTGTAGACCTTCGGTCGGCTGATTATGGGTCTTGTTAATTATGATCTTCGTTTTTCCGCTTGACCACTTCTAATGTCTTATCGCTTGGCGATAGACTTTTTGTTTTTTTCCTTACGGCTGTTATCCGTTAAGTAATGTTTTGATTCCTCTCATCTCCCTTGGTTATTCTTAGTAGAGAGGTTCTTTCTTGTCTAGAGGAGATGATTCAAACAGGCTAGTTGCACAAGTTAACAACTTTATTCTGTAACTCCATACTAGGAGATGCAGCTCGGTCGGACGACCGATATGTTTGAGATTTGGCTTGGAACTGCCATTCTAAAGCATCGCGTCGATAGCGGAACATTAGCTATCTAAGCAATTCATATAAAACACATACGTAGTCTGCCGGCTCGGAAGTTACAAGTTTCCGGCGTAGGTTAACAGGTCAACCGCTTCCCATGGAAGTTGTTGTGCAAAGTTATCATAACATAAAAAATGTTGACAAAGCTGTGAGCTAGATCAGGCTACTGCAGACAGTGCATAGCGTAATCTAAGGTCTGCTTTGGTCACGTAGAACCATCCTAATGCCATGACCCCAGGTCACTGGTTTATATATAATAAGGTAATCTTACATATATATATATATATTATATATATTTAATAATATATCATAGATAGATTATTAATGCTCATATATATATATTAGTATAAACTATATATAATATAATATATAATATATATTATTGTTTTTTTTAATATTTAAAATATAATTAAATATAACTTAAAATTTTTTTAAATATATAGGTATCATACAATATATACATACATACCTATATATATATATATATATTAGTATCATATATATATATGATCTATATATACTATATATTATATTATATATCTATATATTATAAATAAATAAATAAATGAAAATGACCAATACCAACTAATAAATATCTTATTTCTCAAATAATAAATAATTAATCAATCAATACTAAAATAATTAATTATGAGAATAATAATTAAATAAATGAATGAAAGCGGTGACACTGAACACTTAAAACTTTGGAGTTTTGTGTTAATTCAAAAATATAATATTGAAAACCTAATTACGTTTCAATAAGAAACACTGATTACTTTCCTAAGCCGTTAGTGTTCTATATACAGGGTGGGCCAAAAGTAGCCTCACAGAACTGTTTCTCATTCAAAGTACTCTTCAATAGAAAATTAATACTGTGCCATTAATACATGCTACTTATTTTTATCCTTTTCATGTCACTCATTCTTAAATATGCCACTTATTCATGTCTGAAAAATTTTATGCGTTTAATAAATTATTTTTTATTCTGTTTTAACTGTAGGCTACTTTTGGCCCACCCTGTATATATATATATATATATTATATATTATATATATATATATATATATATATATATATATATATATATATATATATATATATTTATATATTTATATATATATAGTATACATATATATATATATATATATATATATAGATATATATATATATATATATAAATAACAAAAGACAAAAACCTGAAATGCTGATATTCGTGGACTAAAAAATCTTGTATAAAAGAATCACATATTTCAACCCGTCTCTAATTGATATATTGGAGTCAAATGCAACTTCATCAGAAAAATTTATTGCCTTATTGAATGATCAGCAATCTAGAAGAGCGTAAGTGATGAATATTTATTCTCTTTTAATATAAAAAACCGAGATGTTGATTGAATATGGAACAATCAGTAAATTTATAAACGCATGTAAACCTTTCTCAATATTCCTTGTGACAAGAAATCTCAAATATTGATATTGCTAAACAATAAATTGATATACATTCTAACAAATAAATAATTCTATATATTCTCTCTTAACATGCACAATTTTTATATATATATATATGGTATATATATTCTTTAAAAATCACAGTAGATGCACGTACTTCATAAATAAGCGAATTCCACAGGAAAATGATAGAAATCCAAGCGCTTTCGTCTTTACTCAGACATTGTCAAGAGTTAATGAGGTTCAATTGGAGAGAAAGGTCTCAGGTACAACACAAGATCAAGATACCAGATGGTTAATTGTCAAAAGGGTAAAAATTAAAGAGATAATCCAGGATTACGGATATCACACGGTCACAAACCTAAACAGATTGACCCTAACCGAAATTACAAAGTTTCTTTACAGTCCAAAACATGTAAAAACTGAATATATTAATTTTGTTGCTTATATTTATCTACAACTTTTTTCATTATGAAAGCATCAAGTTTAAATAAACCAAGACTTAAATTTGGAACATTTATTATTTGACTTGATGAAACAAGATTCAATGATATTCCTTTTAACTGTGTCATTGCATGGATTAAGGCCTCTTGCTTGACTCCAAGTTAATAGGATGGTCTAAATCTCTCATATGTACGGATAATGCATTCGATATTTGCCCAGTTCTCACAAAATACTGATGCTGTTTGAGACGTTGTGAAAGAGATTTACCGGTTTGTCCGTAATAGACTTTATCACAATTTTTTGCAAGGAATTTCATATATGCAGCTGGAAGATCTTTAGGAGAATTTTTGATTATTAAACTCTTGACATTAATATTACTGAAAACAACATTTATGTTAAAAAGCTTTAAAATTCTAGGAATATCTAAAAACCTTTCATCATAGGGTAATTTTAGACTGTTATGCTTACTAAATTCAAGTTTGTCATTAGTTGAATAAAATGTTTTTTCTAGCTCTTTTCCATGCCCATTTACTACAAAAGTCCTTGGGTATTTGAGGTTTCATTGCAATATCATATATATATATATATATATATATATCTATATCTTATATGTCTATATATATGTATATATATATATATATATCTCTTATATATATATATTTTATATATATATATATCTATTATATATACAATATATAAGTATATATATATATATATAATATTATATATATAATCCTTATATGTATAGATATAGATATATATAGTATATAAATATATATATATATATATAGATATCTATATATATATATATATATAAAATATCATATATATATATATATATATATATATATATATATAGATATATATATATATATTACATATATATATATATATATATAATACTATATATATATATATATATATAATATATATATATATATATATATATAAATATATATATATATATATCTATATATATATATATATATATATATATATATATATATATATATCAATAAATATGTATATCTATATAGATATATATATATATATATATATATATATATATATATATATATATATATATCCATATATATATATATATATATATATATATATATAATATAAATTCTCTTTGATGTTTCGGCTAATCGTTTAGAATGTATCTTTCAATTAGTTATCCTGTAAAATTCAATAAAAATTAAACTTCCCTTAGAAAATGGCCATGTTTCGGCTAATTCGTTTAGAATTGTATCTTTTAATTAGTTATCCTGTAAAATTCAATAAAAATTAAACTTCCCTTAGAAAAATGGCCATTTTTCCCCTAAGTTGCAATTGCCCGCCTGTAGGTAGTATTGTTTTTCTTATAGACAAAGGGGTAAATAAAGGAAAATCCTCAAATTTATTTTAACAGATAAGATTAACAAAAAATCCCGCATGGAGAGAGAGAGAGAGAGAGAGAGAGAGAGAGAGAGAGAGAGAGAGAGAGAGAGAGAGAGATATGTACTGCAAAAAATCCCTGAGAGTGAGAGAGATTTCAGCAATTTATAACACCAAGAGACAAGGCAGAGTTAAAAAAATGTTCAGAGTATTTCCTGCTATATTTTGATAAATCGAAATATCTCTCGTGGAATATAGAAAATCAACGAAAAATCGAGTGAGAATGAGAGGAGAGTATGTAAACTGGGTATGTCCAGATACTGTTCGAAATACGGAGAGAAGTCTAACGCAGAATAGCCATCTTGTTTATTGTGGCTGCCTATTCACTGGTGAGGTTCTTCCCGACTACTGCTGATGGAGTTGAACAGCCCAAGAAGGAACTGAAGGAGAGAATTGCGGCTTGGCGAGACACCATCCGGTGCCAGAGAGAGCAGCAGGTGAACTTGGACAGGATAATTCTTCAGCTCCAACAGAGGCTCGACAACAGTGAAGAGATTTATAAGGCGGGCGGAAGGGAAGAACACACTCGTGTGATCCAGATCACTCAGGAGGTGTTGCAACAGCAGGCCTGGCAAGAAAGGGCCTACTCGCTCGAAGCTGACACGTTGTTCCTGAAGAGGGTGAACAACCAAGAAAAGAGGGAAAATCGGCAGCTGGAAGACAAGATCCTCAAGATCACAGATGAAAATCAGCTGCTGATGGAAAAGACAAAGGAAATTGGGGAGAGAAACGATGCCCTATGTGAGAGGATAAGGGAACTAACATTGCGGTTGGCAGAGGCAAACAACCAGGTTGAGAGGCAAGAGGAACTCGTACGACAGAAGAAGAAAGACCTGCAGTTAAAAAGCGAAGAAGTGGCGCTGATGGCGAGGCTCATCCAGGAACAAAAGGACGCGACCAAAAAGCGCGAATCCTGCAGGAAAGATGTCGAGGTCAGGTTCGAGCGCCTGCAGAAGGAAGTGGAAGACCTCAGGAAGGAAAAGTGTGGACTCCAGTGTGAAGTTGAGGCTGCAAAACTCAAGAGGAAGGAGCTGACATGCCTTCTGGAGAAAGGAAATCATGGCAGGAGAGGAAGACCGGTGTTCAGGGTGAACAGAACGAAAAGCTGGAAGATGAGGTTGGACAGCTGCGAGGAGCGAAGGAGAAATTGGTCTACAACCTGAAGAACCTGCAGGGGGAAAAACAGATGCCTGGAGAAAGACCACTTGAAACTGAAGGAGCAGCTGTTTGTCTTCAAGGAATGGCGCGATCTACAAGGAATGGCGCGATCTTCAAGGAATGGCGCTGGCCTCACAAAGACGGATGAGATGTGAAAAATTTCAGGACAATGTTTGTTGTATGGAAAGTTTAATGTTTATTTGTAATAAGTTTGCTTTGTTGATCCTTGAAGGAAGTTGAAGTTGCAAGGAAATAAATATGCTAAAATGAAAAGTTTTTCTTAATTTTTATTGATTCCTGAAAGGGAAAGGAAGATGGGAGGATCGAAGAAAGCGTGAGGAAAAGGACAGGATTTGTGGAGTGCCAGGAAAAAAGCAGAGGATTCAGAGAAGTCCCAGGAAAACTGAAAGGATTCAGAGAAGCCTCAGGAGAACTGACAGGATTCAGAGAAGCATCAGGAGAACTAAAAGGATTCAGAGAATAGCCTCCTGGAAGGCAATGGCTTGGAAGGAGTCAGTGGCACATTCTAGTTCTAAGACTAAGCAAAGGTGTTGTCTATGAAGGGACAGGCGGGCGAGGCCCGCCACACGCCCCGGGATGTGTAGCGGGTCCGCCAGCCCGCCCGCCGTCCCGGACGGTGGTGGCGAGCCCCACCCACCCGTCCCTGGACGCGTGGCAGATAATTCTTCAGCTGCAACAGAGGCTCGACAACAATGAAGAGATTCAGAAGGCGGGCGGAAGGGAAGAACACACTCGTGTGATCCAGATCACTC
This sequence comes from Macrobrachium nipponense, assembly GCF_015104395.2. Lineage (NCBI taxonomy): Eukaryota > Metazoa > Arthropoda > Malacostraca > Decapoda > Palaemonidae > Macrobrachium > Macrobrachium nipponense. The sequence goes on along the minus strand of NC_087202.1, from coordinate 84,515,058 downwards.
AGGAGGTGTTGCAACAGCAGGCCTGGCAAGAAAGGGCCTACTCGCTCGAAGCTGACACGTTGTTCCTGAAGAGGGAGAACGATTAAGAAAAGAGGGAAAATTGGCAGCTGGAAGACAAGATCCTCAAGATCTTACTTACTTTACTTTATCTTCTCGCCACTGGCCAGTGGCATAAGGCTGATACAGTTCCTCTCCATCTGTCTCTATCCCGAGCCATTTCCCTTGTTTCCTCTAAGTTTTGGATTTCATCCTCAAGATCCCTGACAATTATGTCTATCCACCTCGTTCTTGGTCTGCCTAGTGTTCTGCCACTCTCCACATTCCATCTCTCCATACTGAATCATACGCATTCTCCAAGTCTATAAAAGCACAGAATATTGGCTTTGCTTTCTCCCATCTCTTCTCAATTATCTGTCTTAAGGTGAAAATTTGATCCACTGTTGACCTTCCACTTCTAAAACCACACTGCTGTTCTCTAAGTTTCTCTTCTACTATAGGTCTTATTCTGTTAAGTATTACTCTCATGAATATCTTCCCTGGGACTGACAGTAAACTTATGCCCCGATTGTTACCACACTCCCTTTTGCTTCCCTTATTTTTATATATTGGTATCATAATTGCCTTTTTCCAATCACTTGGTACCACCTCTGTTTTCCAAACTATGTTAAAAACAACTCTTAATGCCTCGATCATCCTTCGTCCTCCTGCTTTTAGCATCTCTGCAGTTATCCCGCACACGCCAGCAGTTTTTCCATTTTTTACAGATTTTAAGGCCTCTTTCACCTCTTCTGCACTAATATCTTCTTCTTGTACCTCCAGTGCCTCGTTTAAATCTGCAATGCACTCATCCCTGCCGGTAGTATCAACATTTAGGAGTCTTTCAAAATACCTTGCAGACAGATTCCTTTTCTCCATTTCGTCTGTGACCAAGTTCCCATCTTCATCCAACATCCCATCACTCCCTCCAAACTTTTTCTGGCTTGCGTTCCTCAAGAATCTCACAGCTGCAAACATAGCCCTGCTCTCGCCAATTTCCATAGCTACTTCAACTTCGGTAGCTTTCTATTTCTTCGTCTTTTTAGTTGTTGTTTCTTCTCTAGGTCTTGTTCATCGTCCATTTGAACTCTCAACCTTTGTTGCTCTTCACTTAAAACTTTTGCTTCATCACTGAACCAAGGTTTGCTGTTACTTCTCTTATAGCCTAACACCTCTGTTGCTACGTCCTTAGTATCTGAACTTAATATTGCCCAGGATTCCTCTGAATCCATATCCATATTTTCCATACCAATTAATGCCGCAAATTTACCTCCTACCTTCACCTCATACTGTTGTTTGACTCTTTCATTTCTCAACTTATGCACATCAAACTTTATAGTTCTCCTTTTTTCTTGATTGGCCTGTAACTTTATTCTAATCTTGGATATTACGAGTTTGTGGTCAGAAGGAACACGGCAGCCCCTAAAAGTTCTGGTGTCTAATATAGACTTCTCTCATTTCTGATTTACAATAACATAATCAATCAAATTTTGTACCAATCCATTTGGCGACACCCATGTAGTTTTGTGCTCTAATTTATGGTTGAAATATGTGTTTGTTATAGATAACCCAGATGCACCACATAGCTCTAGGAGTCTTCTCCCATTATCATTTCTTACTCCAATCAATTCCAAATTTTACAATTGTTCCCTGAAAGCCACCATACTCTCTTCCTACTTTAGCGTTAAAATCCCCCATCAGCAACAACATATCATGTCTTCTAACCCTCTGTATAACTCCAGTTAGCTTTTCATAGAATTCATCCTTCTCTTCTTCTCCACTCTCTTCAGTAGGGGCATACACCTGTATAACGGTGATGTTTGTATATTTACCTTGCAACCTGCAAGTGACTGTTCTCTCATCAATACATTCATAATGCTCCAACATTTTTTCAGCTTTCTTACTTAAAGCAATTGCTACACCTCTCTCATGTTCTCCCTGGTCTTTACCAGAATAGATGAACAACACATCCTCTATTCTTATTTTTCCAAACCCAAGCCACCTAGTTTCACTCAATCCAGCAATTTCCAAGTTGCATCTCTTGATTTCCTGTGCCACTAAACTTGATCTTCCTGTCAAATACATTGTTCTCGCATTTAGACATCCAACTCGACAACTTTCTTTTGTGTTGAAGGGTGGCCGACTCCCTTCTGGTGAGGCACTTCTGTGACCATCTTCCACCAACCTCCTCCCACCAATATCTTGAGGGTTTGGGTGGAAAGCATCATATGAGCCAGTTCGAAGTAAGGGACCAAGGTCCATGGCCACCCTGGCTCGGGCCTTATTAGTATCCTCAGGACCATGGTGAAGCTCACATCTCCCAATGTTCGCAACCCCAACTGTATCAGTTTCTGTCGTAGGGGTATCTTTTTATGATGCAGGTTACGAGCCCACACCCAACCCTCCCCATTTATCCGGGCTTGGGACCGGCATGGCAATAAGTAGCCATGGCTGGGTTCCTCCTCAAGATCACTATTGAAAATCAGCCACTGATGGAAAAGACGAAGGAAATTGGGGAGAGAAACGATGCCATATGTGAGAGGATAAGGGAACTAACAGTGCGGTTGGCAGAGACCCCTTGAGAACTGAAAGGATTCAGAGAAGCCTCAGGAGAACTGAAAGGATTCAGAGAAGCCCCAGGAGAATTGGAAGGAGTCAGTGGCATATTCTGGTTCTAGGACTAAGCAAAGGTGTTGTCTATGACAGGACAGGAAGGCGAGGCCCGCCACGCATCCCGGGATGGGCGGGGAGGGGCCACCACGCATCCCAGGACGGGCGTGTGGGGCCCGCCACGCATCCCGGGACGGGCAGGCGGGGTCAACCACGCATCCCGGGACAGGCGGGCAGGGCCTGCCATGCATCCCGGGACAGGCGGGCGGGGCTCCCCACGTGTCCCAGGATGGGCGGGTGGGGCCCGCCACGCGTCCCAGGACAGGTCGGGAGGGGGGGGTGGGTCAGCCATGAGTCCATGGACGGGAGGGCAGGGCCCGCTATGTGTCCGGGGATGGGCGGGCAGGGCCTGCAACACGTCCTGGGTCGTGCGGGTGTGGCCCACCACAGGTCCCGGGACGGGCGGGAGTGGCGCCCCACGTTTCCCGGTATGGGGTTGGGGGGGGCCCGCCACACGTCCCTGGACGGGTGGGTGGGGCATGCTGTGTGTCCTGGGACGGGCAGGCAGGACACGCCACGTGTCCCGGGACAGGCGGGCAGGGCCTCCCAAGTGTCCCGGGACGGGCGGGCGATGCCCTCCATGTATCCCGGGAGGGGTGGGCATGGCCCGCCACGTGTCCTGGGATAGACAGGCGAGGCCTGCCACACATCCCGGGATGGGCGGGTGAGGCCCGCCACACATCCCGGGACGGGCGGGTGAGGCCCGCCATGCGTCCCAGGACGGGCGGGTGAGGCCCGCCACGCGTCCCAGGATGGGCCGGCAAGGCCCACCACGTGTCATGGAACAGGAGCGCATAGCCCGCCACACATCCCGGGACAGATGGACAGCCACGTGTTTCGGGACGGGATGGTCTTGTCCAAAACATTAGGGGGAAAAAAAGAGGAAATATGGGAAAATGGAGCGCTTAGATAATGGAAAAAGTTGTAGATAAATATAAGCAACAAAATTAATATATTCAGTTTTTACATGTTTTGAACTGTACAGATAATTTGTAGTTTCTGTTAGGGTTAAATCTATGCTTTAGGTTGTGACCGTGTGATACCTGATAGTCCTGGATTATCTTCTTAACTTTTACCCTTTTGACAATTAACCTTTTTGATCTGCTGTTTACCTGGTAACTTTCTCTCCAATTGTATTTCATTCATTCCTTGACAATGTCTTAGTAACGACGAAAGCGCTCAGATTTCTAACAATCATTTTCCTGTGGTATTCGCTTATTTAATGAAGTCACGTGCATCTACTATAATTTTTTAAGCATATCTATATATATATAATATATATATATATATATATATATATCTATCTATAATAATATTATACATATATATTATATATATATTAAAATTATATATATATATCTATTATCTTAAGTATATATATATAATATATATTATATATATATATATCTATATATTATATATATATAATATTATTATAATAGTCTATATACTTATATATAATATATTATATATACATATGCATATGTATATACAAATACACACATATATATACATATCTTAGTGTATGTATATTTAAAAATATTTAGATATATATGATATATTATATATTTTATATATATATATATATATATATATATTATATATATGTATATATATATATCATAGTATAGTTATACTATATATACATCGAGCTACAAATATCCTTTAATATCTAATTCGCTCTACTTCGGAATTAATATATTTTCATATGTTTAACAGAAGGGGAATTTTTTAGGCGATAAGAGAATTGTCGGCTCCGGGCTGGCGCAAACCCTCGAAACCATACATATCCAGGACGACAGTGAAGCTTTTACCCACACCACCACCGCAGGAGGCTAAAGTTTATTCCGTTTCTCACCCTCAAATACCTTTCGCGCTCAGTTATTCGTTGTTTTGGAGATAGCATCAACCCACCTCGACCTCGGTAGCGTTGTAGTGCTTTTGATAGCACGTAGCCATTATATGAGTCATATCACATTACCGTGATTCATATACATACATCGATGTATATGAATCGATGTAAGTACATGAATCACGGTAATGTGATATGACTCATATACTATATTATAATGTATATATATATATAATATGTATATATATATGTATATATATATATTCTATATATCTTTATATACATTATATTTACATATATTTGTATACATGCAATGTATATATATACATACATGCATATACATATTCCTTTATACGTATATATATACATATGAGAAATATTATTTTTTCTTTTCTTATTTGTCCCAGATATATTTACAGATAAGTTTGTAATAAGCATAGCATTTATGTATCAGTATATAACTCATTTATCATATAGGAAGTAATTTTATAATATATTAGCAGATTGGTGTACATTAATCATATCACTGTCATATTCTGATAAGAGTCTTATCTTTTATAATATTGTATTTGAATGAGAAATTGTTTAAAAGTAAAAAAAAAAATATTGCAATTTGTATACGATAAATTTACATGAATGCGCCAGGAAGAAATTGCTGCTGAAGATGCAGATGTGGAATCCGCATCGGCAATCCGCATCGGCATACAAACTTGGATAGTTGACGAAAATTCCGCACTTGGGCAGCACTGATACCGAGGTGGAGGATCTTGTTTTGTTTCCATTTTCCCGGGTGACGTCACGCCGTGTCTCTAGCACGTCATCCATTCATTATAAAAGACATCACTGATGTTCCATCAGACGTGAATGCATTATAGTTTGGAGGGGACGTAATAAATATGTATCATTTAGTTAAAATAAATCCAAAGTGCTTAGAAATCTTCGCATTATTTGGAAATGCAATTCGCACGGAGCAGTAGACATGCCATCCCTTTAGCACTGTTATCCATTGAAGACATGACTAAAGCACGTATAGATGTGAATGCATTATAATAGTTTGGAGGGAAGTAATAAATATGTATCACTTCGTAAATATATATATATATATATATATATATTATATATATATATATATATATAATATATATATTATATATTATAAGTAATGTACCTTAAGAATAACGAAATTGATATAAATCGTTTAAATCCCTATGTGCAAAGTTCATGATTATCATATCCTACGGATAAATCCAGTAAACAAGTGATCAAATACCTCCACAATCTTGCTATGTACAAAGGTATTGTCCAGAGTTTCAAAAATATATCGTTGGAGCTCACGTTTCATAGACAATGAAACTTCTAATATTATATATACCTGCATCTCTGCAAAAGTCGTAAAGATCAAGTGCCAACCATAATTATGCGGACTAAGTATTCTATCTTCCCAGATCACCAATCCATTATCACGCATATGAGTTCATTGTTTTATCCCGTTCGATACTTTATAGTGACCAAATACAGCAGATGGCCTATAAATGAAGAAAAATGAGTGGCCGCGAATCGCGTGATTTTACATCGATTTTTCCCCCAGAAAACTGCTATTTTCCAAAGAAGAAACTGAAGTTGAAATTTGTGAAACTCAGGACGACAATGAATTAGTGGATTCATATGATTCACATGATTACAAATTAAAAGTCTTTTTTCCTGAAGATTACTCAACTTCAGACGATGTGGAGGAAAGTTGGTAAATTCAAAAACTCCACGATAAATAAAGTAATAAAATGTTTCTCGGATAATACCGTCAGTAACACTTCCAAAGGTAACTGGTAAAAGAGACTGAAGCAGGTCAACAACATGTTACTTTCACATACTTTACAGTACTGGGCAGCATAATGGTACCATAAATATCATGATATTTTGCAGCTAAAAGGAGAAAATGATGGGTAGGCCTAGGCCTAAGGACTTGTGGATAACTTTCTGGACATGGCTATAGGCTAAAATCAGCAACCATTCCTGAAAGAATGAAATTTACCACATAGTATCGGGCTGCAATCAGAAACAAATATCAATTGGATATGACCATATACACAATAATTCAATACTATATCAACATTATCCCACCCATTACAGTTCACAAATGAAAACAAAGAACAGGCAACCATAGCTATGAATGCAAAATGAATGTAGACCAGCCGATGAGTATGGCTATGATTACTCTAGCTTATGAAAGTGAAAAATTGAATATTTAGGCCTATACTGAGAACTGTAATGGGTCAGCAGAACACAACTAATAAATGGAGCTTACCGAGGTCCCCCCTGGGACCGGGTAAAGTTGCACGGGTCTTAGCAAAACCTAACAAGCCTAATGCTAGGTTAATAGTAGCCTAATAACTATATAAACTATGCTAGCCCCAAGTCCCTAACTTGATTTGGGACATATATGGATCAACAAATCCTGAAACCCGGTTAAATGTGGAAACCGCACGCTGTCGGTTATCCAATGACAGACAGGGCAATAGCCTACTACTGGTTACAGTACCTAGGCCTACTGGCCAATTAGTAAATACCAAATGGTAGACTTGATAAGGAAGTCAAGTCTTGGAATAATAATTGGATAGCGTAGCCCAGGCTAGTCCTAACTTAACGATAGGCTAGATTACTAGAATGGTGATGCTGGTCTCACAAGACCTATACTCTGGTTTTTTCCATCTGTCCACCCGTCTGTGGTGTTTGCGTATGGTAAATACTGCGTCCCGGGCTTTAGATAGGTTCGCTATTTGTAAGTTTTAGGCAAATAAAAGGATATCTGGGTGTACATTTGCAACTGAAAAGTGTTTTAATCATTTATTGTATGCGAATTACACCGTTAATATTCGAAATAGGATATTATTATTATTGTTGAATGTAAGCTGAATGTAACTATCTAAAGCCTAGGACGCAGTGTTACTATGCGCAAACACCACAGGCGGATGGACAGATGAAAAAAAAAAAAAAAAAAAAAAAAAAAAAAAAAAAAAAAACAGAGTATAGTACAATATAATAAGTTGGAATAAACTATCCTACGCAAATGAACTCGGAAAAGATGATACTATTATGACAGGCCCACCAACAATATACTCACCTCTACCTTGTCATTATTGCTAATTAAGTAACTTTGATCCAAAAGACCCGGCAAGTGCCTCGGTGTACATCGGCACGAAACCAACATGGACAAAACAATAACAATAACAGTCTTAGCCGCGAAAATCTAGCATGAAAACACAATGTTCGTTCTCTGCAATAAACAACACAAAGAAATAAATAATCGGCTATAAGATGGTAATCAGGGAGGACACTTCTAAATGGAAAAAGGAATTAGATTCAATAATATAATGATATAATGACAGTTAAATAATCAATATTTTTGATAAACACTAATAGTCACAATAATTCTTAAACCTAAGTTGACAATAATAGTCACAATAATTCTTCCACCTAAGTTGTATCCGAACTCCGAACACATACTCAAACGAAAAACGGACTCATACAAAACAAATGGATAACTTAAACAAAACTAGAATTATCCTCACTTTGGATATGACACAAAAGTAAATAACCTCAAAAACCCAAATACACGCAACCCTTGAACTTAATGTACGTTTTAGAAACCAAAGAAACACAAGCTCTAAACACTAGAGCACTTTCATGTGACGTCATCGACATCATGGATCACCAGAACTATAGCTGGTTCACTTAAGGTGGATTCTTGGGTGAGCCCTATGCCTACGAGACGTTTGTTTGGTGGGCGCTGATTGGCTGGGAGCTACCTACCTTCCGGTACCAGCCAATCAGCGGCTGCCAAACAAACGTCTCGTAAGCATACGGCTCATCCAAGAATCTACCTTAAGTGAACCAGTTATAGTTTCTGAGTCGAAATTCGACACAGGCGGAACTGGAAAAAAAATTGAAAATGAGCAAGACAATAGTGTTATATTATGTGACACACAGCCTCAAAATGTTAATAATGATGACGAGGAACAGTGCATGATTATATCGTCAGATAGTGATGAACACATCAATGCAGACATTAGTGTTATAATATGTGACAGCCTCAAAATGTTAATAATAATGTCGAGGAACAGTGCATAATTATATGGTCAAATAGTGACGAACACATCGATTCAGATATTACACATATCAGTGACAGACTCGGATGAAACATTGTTCACAATTAGAAAATTAAATAATTTAGTTTACCGAGTAAGGTGAGAATTTCGTTTTCTTTGTTTTCGTATAGAAAGCCAAAAGTAAACAAGCATAGCTTGAAAAACGTAACTAAGCGCTTGCGCCTTGCGGAAACTTTATGCGGATACAACGGCAACATTGATTTGTACTACACGAGCGTTACTATCGTTAGGTAAAGACGCGTTACATGAGCGTCAGGAATTTCTAGCGTCAGTCTCGACGTTATTAGCGCAGAGCTAGTAACGCTGATAACGCCAAGCTGCTATGACAGATAGGCCAGACCTCTGGGCTCCTCTACAAGTCACTCGATAGACAGCACAGAGATGTTTGATACGGGCAAATTTATTTGTGAATTTAAAAACAGGCAGCCATTATATGTCAAAATGAAGGATTAAAGCAAAATCGAGAAATAAAAGCTAATTGCTGGACTGAAATAGGATGGCAATGTTCCTCCCAGACTGGAATGACAAGACGGAAGCAGAAAAAATATGAGGCACAATCGTGTCGCATATCCTACCTGGAGAGCTGGCATAACGAACTTAATAAATTAAACGTGCTTGTTTGATACTCAGTAGCGCTTTGAAAATTGCGGTTTCACTTTCGTTTAACAGACTACATTTTGTATAGTGCGCCTCAGTGGCGTGGTTGGTTTGGTGTTTGCTTCTCACCTCGGTGGTCGCGGGTTCGATTCTCGGCCATTCCATTGAGGAGTGGGAGATGTGTATTTCTGGTGATAGAAGTTCACTCTCGACGTGGTTCAGAGGTCACGTAAAGCCGTTGGTCCCGTTGCTGAATAACCACTGGTTCCATGCAACGTAAAAACACCATACAAACAAACAAACATTTTGTATAGCATGTTCAGCTAATGTGGTTAAACCGGGAGCTTTGTTTAGTAAATGGCTCGCGTTCAGCAAAAATTTTTTTTCCGCCATGCTCAGCAGATGTAAACAAACCGACGGCTTGGGAATTATATTTAGCGAGAATTGTCAAATAAATAAAGAAATTTTGACTTATTTGGAATAAAATTCTCATTTAATGACGAACAAAACAATAAAAAAAAAATTCCCGCAGAATCGTGGGTATCGGCATAGCATTTTCAAGCCAAGATTTGTCTGTGTTGTTACCATTCTTGAAGGCTATGTTTTTCTGGGTATGATGATTCAATAACTTTTGCCACAGATACGTTATTTCCACACATTCCAAATCAAGGTTAACTCAAAAATAATAATGTTTAAGTGATAAGAGCTTTTTCCCGAATGATAGCTTGAGGGCACACTCGTAGGTGTAGCCTAAGCTACCAAACTTCACATTCTAGCCATTACCAGTCTGTAACTTCACTTTCTAGCCATTACCATTCTGTAACTTCACTTTCTAGCCATTACCAGTCTGTAACTTCACTTTCTAGCCATTACCAGTCTGTGAGACATATCGCTGATGAAAACAAATTAATGCCAGGATTTGTTACACATACAGAAATACAACTCTACTTTGGATCGAATAAAAGAAATACAGTAATTCTAAGCAATAACTCCACACGGACTGCAAGGAACGTTTCCGTGAAAGGCCACTAGGGATTGGGGCGTCCGATGTATTTCGCCGTGTTTAGTACTAACCTCTGGGGGTTAATTACAGTTGACCCCCTAAAAATAACGGCAAATTCTTAATAAGCAACCCAAATACTACAGGAAACTGTAATTTCCAAGGAAATACCAGAAAGCGGACTTATTACCTAGAGGCTAGATCTACCTAAAGAAAATTTGCGTTGGTTATTTTCGTCGGATTGAAATACACGAACGAAGAGTGACATTTTGGCATGTCGTTGAAAACCCCGTCTCATGGCATGCATTTTTGCTGAACAACTCTATCGCTACTTTTACGTGTTCAGAATTGAAAAATGGGTAAAATTACAGTTTCAACCATTATGGGCAAAACTGGGATAAAAATATATGTGTTGCATCAGAATATAGTTCCAACGGATTTAACATTTATTTTTGACTGCAAACCATCCGATTAGAGATTTACTATGTAATTGGAGTTAAAAAACGAGTTTTTCCAGAAAAAGGTAAATGTCCAGGAGAAGGCCGCACCCGTTTTTTCAAGTATTAACGGCAAAAAACGACCAGATTGGTGTTGCACATCGCATAGAAAACATGAAGAAATGAATAAAAAAGAAACTATGAGTTACTATTACACACAAAATCTAAGCTAAAACCTACTACTTCAATTATGGGAGATCCCAGTGGGAAGCGGGGTTTTTTGAGTGGGGGAGGAGGAGAAAAGTGATTTTCGGGGCACTACCGAACCTAATACAACCACCTAACCTTACCTAGGGCCCTGTACCCCTACCTAGGCCTAGCTGCGGCGGACCCCCCTTAAGGCCACAGTGATTTTCGGGGCACTACCGAAACCTAATACAACCACCTAACCTTACCTAGGGCCCTGTACCCTACCTAGGCCTAGCGGGGGGGGGGGGGCTGCGACCCCCCCTTAAGCACTGCCTAACATCCATCAAACCAAATCCAAAGTGATGGTACTGCTGTATACATCGTTATACTACCACCATTATAATATACTCTATAAATTAATGAAGCTTACCTTAAACTGTTGGTTGATAAAGATGTGCTGCTGCTTTGAGGAAAAACGTGAAGCCGTTGCAAGGTTCCCTGACATGCAACTTAAAGTAGGAAGTGGCCAGGTACCCGACGACCACATTGCACTGCAAACAATCGTCTGTCAAAATTAACTGCCAGAAAGGCCAGCCACTGCCTCTGCCATAGGTACAGGAAGACAAAATGCCGTTTTTTGCTTCATTATTCGAGTATTCAGTCAAACAAGGATACCATGGACACTAGACAGGTAACTTTTTTACTCCGCTGAAATGCTAGTGAAACTTAGTTTTCGACTAAAGTCGTTCGTAATTGGTTATGAAACCCATGACGTCATAACGATGTCACACCTCTCAGCCAATAATGAGTAACTGGAACTGCTTTTGTTTGCGTAAGAAAGTAAGTTAGAGGGCTCATTAAAAGTAAACATTACCGTAGAGGAAACACCTCTCCCGACTTAGGAAAAATTCGAGGTAAAAACTTAATATTTTTTTTTCTCTGTAAGTATGCATTAGCGACAATAATGTATTGAGAAGAAGTGTTTTGTTATCACGTGCTTTACTCGGGAAAAATATCAATATAATAGATTTCCCATAATGTCCATAAATGAAATAATACCGAAAAATGTATTGCATAGACAGTATCCTGCAGGTCTACCTACTGCAAAGACCTTTTAATGATTTGTGCATCAATGTAACACGTTTGGAAGACGAAGACTCGTCGACGCAACCAGTAGCCTATCAGCCTAGGTCTAGGTCTACTTGCTACTAAGCGTATTTCAAAATGAACATAATATTTTAAACGTTATAATATGGGATACATACAAGAATAATGACATTCTGATAACAAAAGTTAAATCGTCACTCCAATTTATGTGGTATATATGCCGAAAATGTTGACTGAAAACGCGTTTCTACTACAGCTGACAAGACATTCGTCCGACTAATACGAAACCCTAGACAAATAAAGCTCAGGTCTCAGGATGCTTTGTTTACCTGTAAAATGTTATTCCATTGTCTCTTGAAGGATTCCCGAGTCCATTTCCGCAATAATAAGCTAAACAATGTACGATTACGAAGATTATGAACGGAGAAAAGGGTAAGATTCAATAGCCACTTAATCAAAAACAACTGTATCAGGCTTTTTATGGAGGAGCCGCCAGCTCCCTGGTGGTAGGAGGCCGAACTACATAGACTTGGTAGTATACTGGATAGTATACTTTCTTCTCTGGTATACTAGTACATAGATAAATTCGACAGTCATTGTTGAACCTCTTATAGTATTTATGCAGTTTTCATGGTTGAAAATTTCAGTTGGAAAACTGCTTAAAATGATCGTAATTGCATATCTCTCTCTCCCTCTCTCTTCTACAAATAAATATGTGTGTGTGGGTGTATTACACAAATGTAGGTGTGTGCGCGCGCGTCATGTGTCTGTGTTACATGAGATAACCGTACGCAATTAGTTCTTCACTTAACAGTTCCGATATATCTATCTATATATATAGTATATATAATATATATATATATATATATATATATATATATAGATCTGTGTGTATAATTTGAAATAAATTCATAGCCGTTGCAACTGCTTCTTCTTTATTATAGAAACCTATCATAGGAATCCCTCTTCAAAGTATTCTTGGAAGCCTTGAGACATACAACGGCATGGGGTTGGTGACGATTCGCCGCCGACAATTAGCCACCGGAGACTATTCGCCACCAGAAATATAAATACAGTGTGTATTGGGTTTTTTCCCTCTACAACTTTCCACCTTTTTAGTTAATTTTATCTTTACTACTACTAGGTCTAAATTAAAAATAAAAATCAACTGGTTTATGAAACAAGTTAAAAGATCCTTCAAGATATTCCAACATTGTAATAAATGCTATAGGTTTACTCCAAAAAATCATAAAAAATAATTTTAAAAAAGCAAAAATAAAAGAAATAGAAACTTAAGTTCATTTGATAGTTATGGGCTATTCCTCTGAGATATTCCAAAGCGTATCTTTTACCGTAGTATTCGAGAACAGTTTATTTTTTATTCTATTCTCCCCGTTTCGATATTTTTTTTTAGCTTTAATGGTGGTGGACACCCCGCTATCAGCTGTTCCATATATAAATCTCTTCCTTTTTGTAATTTCATTAAAGTTCCTATGAATTTCCATATGGTTGGGTGGTTACAGCTCCGAGTTCAAAAGCAATTCTTCGATGAGCTGCTTCTGCGTGTTTATTTGTGCGATCTTCATCATTTAAAGTTGTCTCATATTGCGACCACATATCATGGAGAAACAAAGGTACCCTTCGGTAACTGCCGCGCCTATTGTAGATACCAATATTATTCAATTCAAACCTATCTAGTATTGGTTACAGTTCTTGAGGCTAAATGTCTGCAAGTGCTTCTGTGTAGATGTCAAGGTTACGATGTGTTACAAAAGCCACTATCAGCCAAAAGAAAATTATCTTCTCCCATGTTATCAGGTTTGTACATTTTATATGCAGTTGGAATCGCCAACTGCTGAAGATCAGTAGGGTTTGCTAGGGCTAAGCTAATATCATTCCTTTTTTGTCGAATAATTTTCTTCATGCTACTTAACGTTGGTAAAGATGCTTGGACTGACGAAGGCACATCAGCTACACATTCATTTATAAGAACACTAGATACATTCTTCTGCTAGGTGTTTTAAATTTGCTTTCACTTTGGCAATTTGTACACTGGCTCCAGAAGCAGAATGGGTAAGTTCATTTGTCTTCATTATTACAGCACTATTCTTGGTGTGGATCCGTCCATTACATTGCCCCCTTTGTTCACAGCGCCAAAACCAAATTTGATGCTTGGAATCACTTTTGGATGATTTATTAAACCAAACAAAATAAAATCAAAAAAACAGAAAACAAAAGACTTAAGCAAAGCGTCCTCGGAGGCGAACTGGGGGTGGCTAATTGTCGGCGGCGAATCGGCCGCGTCGAATGGTCCCATCCCCAACGGGATGATAGACTCAGTCTTGTTTTTTTTTTTTTTTTTTTTTTTTTTACGACCCGTGTTCCCTTCTCCCCCTACTCTCACTCCCTCCCATCGTAGTGTCCTTATTCTTCCCATCAGCGCACATTCCCCCCAAGTACCTTTCCTCCTTAGAGGACTTTAAATCAGACACGCGTGACAAAACCAGGCTGTCTGAACTCCCAAGGAAGCGCTTGGGGAGTCTTTCCTCGGGCGGGAAAAGTAATTTGCAAATGCCATTCTCTAGGGAGCAATAAATACCTAGATATTCTAGATTCCCATATGGAATGCGTTTATAGGCCTAAGATGAAGGTATTTGATTGCGAGAATTCGGTGCATTTTGTGTCTTGAAAATACTCTTGGAGCAAAATTCTTAACAAAGAAGATATATACTTTGTTATCTAATTCCATCATTTGTGTGGTTTAAGATAACGTTGGCTTTATGCCAGCACAAACCCTTGCTTGAGGTCGGTCGGGAATAAGTATGATAGACCTAGGTAGTCTGATTAAACATGTTTTTCAAAATATGCTCTCACTTCTTTGATTTTCCATTTTATTCTGACAGGAAGCCCAGAAAAAAGCAATCGGATTAACTCTTGTTGAGCAGGAAACAGGTGAATATATGTAAAAAAAAAAAATCTGGTTCCATATTCATTATTGGACAATCTCTCTCTCTCTCTCTCTCTCTCTCTCTCTCTCTCTCTCACACACACACACACAATCTTTGTTGTTTAACACCAGAATAACTGCAATGAATGAATCAATCTCTCTCTCTCTCTCTCTCTCTCTCTCCTTTACTTTGTACCTCATCCTCCAATATACCGTTCTTCCTTACCCTACCTTCTTCCTCCTCGCCTGGACCCCGTCTTAATGCTTTTATCCATTATCCCGGAGATTTCTATCGTTACTCTTATCGTTTCATCACTTCTGATGTCTTCCTGGAATCCATTCTGAGGTTCTCAAGACTCTCCTCCCGTTAGATCTGTATAATCAACATATCTGTTTCGGAAATGGACTTTTCGAAGTCTGGCATAACGTTCCATTTTGGTTTTGTGTCGCAACTCGCTGATTTGTTTCAGTGCGTTTCGTCTATCGTTTTCATTCTTTGGAAGCTGGAATTTCAAGTCAGTGGCCCCTTTGGTGGACTTGTTCCATATGAATAGGTTTCATCTATTGAATAAAAATAATAATAATAATAATAATAATAGCACAGAACCAGTACAAAAAGAGGCATGCTTCAGTGGCAAAAGCCCTCTCCACTGGAACCTAGCAAGAAACACCAGCTACTACCTTATGCAGTTATAAATGGTACGAGCACCAACCTGAAGGAGTGATAGAAAACGACCAATAAAAAAAAAGTTCCTTTAGGACTACGGTATCAGAACAGGTAGGGTGATACGTGCAAATAGACCAAACATGACGTTGATTGATAAAATCAAGAGGAAAGTATCACTCATTGATGTCGCAATACCATGGGCCGCTAGAGTAGAGGAGAAAGAGAGAGAAATAATGGGTAAGTATCAAGACCTGAACACAGAAATAAGAAGGATATGGGATATGTCAGTGGTAATTGTATATCCATAATCATAGGGACACTAGGAGACACAATCCCAAGATTCCTGAAAACGAATCTGGAAAAACTAGAGGCTGAAGTAACTCCAGGACTCATGCAGAACAGTGTGCTTCTAGAAACAGCGCACATTAACAGAAAAGTGATGGACTCCTAAGGAGGCAGGATGCAACACGGAACCCCACACCATAAAAATCATCCAGTGGAATAGGTTGACTGTGACAGATCCCCCCAAAAATAAATAATAGTAATTTTGAAGTCATATTCAACTTGACTAAGAAATCGACCACTTTTATTGGTATTTATTTGCCATAGACGCTTTGTTAGATAAACTATCCATTTTGAATAAAGTGCGATATATCAGAAGTTTTGTGAAAGTTGTAATCATAAACAGCTGGTGTTTTTCGAGTACAATTAAAAAAAAAGTTAGACCCATTTACCAGATAATATGTCATATTCATAATGAAACATATTTGAGGCGCTAGCGAATTCTTTTCCCTTTGGACCGCTTCTAATGGAGAAATCATAGCAGTTAAAGATTAATTCAATTCCTGCTGCTTAGTTCACCAGAAAATAAATTTAAATTCCTGAAAACATCTGTTCACGTCTGGAAGCTAGTTTACACTTACCCTGGAGTGTAGCGTTCATAATCAAAGCTAATGCTTTGTTGCATATTCTGTCAGCACCAGCCTATAATTAGATGCAAATTGCGCACAGTAAAACTGGTCATTAACTGCAGCAGTAATTATCAAAGTAGGAATTACATTCTGCTCCTCTCTCAGAGGAGGGTCATGAATTTATATTTTTATTATCTCTCAGACACTTTTCGGTTACTCGGGAGTAAGCCTACAACCTACTTTGTTGTTGTTCTTGTTCTTGATGTTGTTGTTCTTGTTGGGGGTGGGTAGGAAAGGTCTGAGAAAACACAAAAAGGTCTGAAGAAGGTGTTTGCGTTGAGTTAAAGATACAGAATTCTAGGATAGGATATTTATGATTTATTCATTAGAATGAAAATGTAAAAATTAATAATGTGCACGTTTTAAGCATACGAAAAAAAAAATTATTTTCTAATAAAATATAGCGTATTAACTTTAATTTTCGATGGTGAAACACCGATCTTTTTGACTGTAGATTTTAGCATGCGCCCCCAACTAAGCTGGAGGTCGGATCACTCCTTATTTGATGATGATAGTGCCGCTACTGAAAATTTTCTATAAAATAATCTTGAAAGTAAGATTGGTTTTGTAAATCTGCTCATTAAAGCTTATATTATTCACCCGATCTGGTCAGCTGGTATAGTGTTTAGCGTCGTGGCATGCCACTCTGATGTTGCAGGTTCGCGTTTCCCCCAGGCGATGATAATTCGCTGCCTCTGTATACCATGATCAGTTACTGCTACAGTGTTGGGGTCTGTGGTGGGAGGTTGAAACCAACATTCTTTGGAGGTTTGAATTTCAAGTCAGTGGCCCCCTTAGGTGGGCTTGTTCCGTGTGAATAGGGTTCATCTACTGAAATAATAATAATAATAATATATAATAATAATAGTGAATGCTTGAGATGTAAACTATCATTTTCATTTCAACAAACGATAAATCTCATTTACAATCTACAAATATTAGGTACATCAATTAACATATCATTACATAGACATTAACAGCATAACATCAGGAGAGAAATAAACACAACACAATTACACATGGACGGTGTTGAAAAGCATTAGTACATTGACTAATATGGAGAAAGCAACTGAATTTACGATTTCAAAAAAATAATTGACGACGACTATATAATTTGAAAGAACTATAGACCAGCTATTGCTAATAAATAGTGGAGATTCTGGGTCTGTTGGTGGCATCTGGAAAGACAAATGACGTTCTGGGAAATGCTAATGAGAAACCATACCCATAACTTTGCCAAGGAGACCTCTAGAAAATATACGTCTGAGAAGAGCAGAAAACATAATAGTGAGAAATTTTGGTGGTCATTTTGAGTATGAGTCCTAATTATTAATATTTTTTAATAAGTGGTATCTCTTTTTTGTGTGTTTCTCTCTACGTCCTCTTACTTCTTCCTAATGAAACATTTAATATTCTTTTGGAAGCTTGAATTTCTAATCAGTGCAACTTTGGTGTGGGTTTATTTGTATGGAATATTGGTCTCATAAATATCTTATTTCTCAAATAATAATAATAATAATAATAATAATAATAATAATAATAATAATAATAATAATAATAATGATAACTGATAGACGGAAATAACAGCTCTCCTATGTGTAAGAAGTGCAATACGAAAAATGAAACCATAAACCACATAGCAAGCGGAATGCCCGGCACTTGCACAGAACCAGTACAAAAAGAGGCAGGCATGATTCAGTGGCAAAAGCCCTCCACTGGAGCCTGTGCAAGAAAACATCAGCTACCTTGCAGTAATAAGTGGTATCGAGCACCAACCTGAGGGAGTGATAGAAAACGATCAGGCAAAGATCCTCTGGGACTATGGTATCAGGATGGATAGGGTGATACGTGCAAACAGACCAGACGTGACGTTGATTGACAAAGTCAAGAATAAAGTATCACTCATTGATTTCGCAATACCATAGGACACCAGATTTGTTTGAAGAGAAGAGAGGGAAAAATGGATAAGTATCAAGATCTAAAAAGAGAAATAAGAAGGATATGGGATATGCCAGTGGATATAGTACCTATAATCATAGGAGCACTAGGCACGATCCCAAGACCCCTGAAAAGGAATCTAGAAAAACTAGAGGCTGAAGTAGCTCCAGGACTCATGCAGAAGAGTGATCCTAGAAACGGCACACATAGTAAGAAAAGCGATGGACTCCTAAGGAGGCAGGATGCAACCCGGAACCCCACACTATAAATACCACCCAGTCGAATTGGAGGACTGTGATAAAAAAAAAAAAAAACAAAAAAAAATAATAATAATAATAATAATTGTGTTTAAAACCTTGATTAACGAGCCTGTCGTTTATTTATTTATGATAATAATGCAAACAAACATAATTCTACTTCCCAGTTCATTGCTCCCTCCACATCTTTCCACAACACACTTTCACGTATTTCTCCGGCTCCCTTGATATAGCGCTATTCTTATTTAATTAAGACTTTATTTTAACACGAATTAACACGTCCTTTTTTAAAGCTAACTTAACCTGGCGTTCATTTCTGCACCAAATATCCTTCGTTTCTGTCCACGAACTGTTTCATCTTGTAGACCGATCTCTCCTTATACATTTATAACGAAGATTCTTTTCAAAACTCTTGAGCTTGGGAAAACTGGTAATAGGATTAAGAGGGAGTTCGAACCGTTTTGAATCTCGGCATTCGTCATTTTCTTTCCTATGAATTCCTATGCCTTTATATCATCCCAGCTAACGAACCCTTTCTCAAAACATCCCTTCTCAATTTGAAATTTTACAGTACAAAAGCTGTGACTTATACACGAGTTTTTTTTTTAAGAAACCATATTTTTTATTTACATATTAAATTCCAAAGATTTGCTGTGCTATTTGTCCAAATACTAACATGTGAGAAGATTCTGGTATAAATTGACAAGTGGGCATGAATATACACTTTGCCTCCACAATACGTAATTTTCATTTCTTATTAGAGGTAAAACGGTAAAAAAATATGTAAGTTAAAAAATCTAAATATTTGTGGACGTAATCCGGTAAAAAAAGGGTAAAAGTTAAAATAAGCTAAATAAGGTTTCGAAAGGGCAAAAAAAAAAAAAAAAAAAAATAAAAAAAAAAAAAAAAAAAATGTTAGGTGAAATAAGAGAGGGGGCGTTAACGTGGCATCAGGGTCACAGAAAACAGAATATAATTGGCAAGCTTCGAGAAAACATCAAATATCTGAAGCTGTAAAACTGAAGTAAAAATCAGTGGAGATCAAAAGCAGTTCGACAGGAGACTGACTTTCGCCCTGATATAATTTCCGTTGCCATGGTGGAAGAAGAGCACTGAAGGTTAGATATGTGGTGAGAATTTCTGTTTCAGTTGTCTGCTTCCTTATGGCTCTGTTGCGTGGCTGCCTTCGCGTGCAGTCCAGAGATAAAATGAGGAGGAAGTCGCGCCTTCGTTTGTGGTTCTGTTCTGCGTGAAATAAGCCAGTTCTATTTTCAAGACAGCAGTGGTTCCGTGAGAAATGTCTCCATTATAGAGTATTGGAAATTAAAAACTAATGATGTCCGTGACAAGCGAATGAGGTCTGCTTTTCGTGGTATCAGACATCAAGATCTTCGAGAAAATTAGTCGATAATGATCACCATTAGTACCGTAAATTTACAAACCGATAACTACATAAAAGTCAAAAGGAAAAACCTGCAGCATATTTTGTAAACATTATTTCGACTAACAATCTACGGGCAGAACCAGCTCCGTTTCATGGAATCACTTCTCACCCCCACCCCCTTCGGAGGTAGGGGCAGGGGAGGTAGGATGAAACCCACTATAAACCATCTTAAGGGTCTCCACTATAACCCTGCCAAGTTTCATGCCCATCAGACTAGCCGTTTGGCCGTGGTTGAATGACAGACGGACGGACAGACATAACGACCTTTATAGTAAGATATAAAAAGATCAAATTTATCGGAGGAGTAATGATACGAAGCTGTTGTACTATATCCATTTTTTTTCTAACAGAAGCTAGAGAATTCGCTCGAATTATGCGAGAGAAAGGAATGGCTAAGCTTTGGGTTAAGTGGGTTCAACAGTCGCTGGGCACTGATTAGGATGAGCATAAATTCGGGGGTCCGTCGTTCTGATGTTGCCTCGAGAGCCGGAGGGGTGTACAGGAATTTCTCTTCTACGAGCTATTGGACCTGCACGAAATCTTTTTAGGTCCTGCTTCCCTTAATTAAAGAGGATGGGTTCTTAAAAAAAAAAACTTAAAAATAAGATCTTAAAAAATTTCTTAAAAGAAAGTTCTTAAATAAGATCTTAAAAAATTTCTTAAAAGAAAGTTCTTAAATAAGTTCTCAAAAAAGTTCTTAAAAAGTTTGTAAAAAAGTAAAAGTTCTTAAAAAAGGTTATTAAAAATATAAGTTCTTAAAAACAAGTTCTTAAAATAGAGTTCTTAAAAATATCTTAAAACAAATTATTAAAAAAATAAAAGTTCTTAAAAAAAGTTTATTAAAAAATAGAAGTTCTTAAAAACTATTTCTTAAAATAAAGTTCTTAAAAAAGATCTTAGAAACAAGTTCTTAAAAAAAAGGTTCTTAAAAAATAAGTTCTTAAAAACAAGTTCTTAAAAAAATATAAATTCTTAAAAAAATCAAAGTTCTTAAAAACAAGTTCTTAAAAAAAATAAAAGTTCTTAAGAAAATTCTTAAAAACAATTTCTTAAAAGAATTCTTAAAAAAAGTTCTTAAAAACAAGTTTTTACAAAAGTCTTTTAAAAAAAGTTCTTAATAAAGACGAAGAAAAAAAATAAAAAGGTAATTGTGCGGGCAAAGAACCTAAAACAGAAGTGTAGCACATTCCCATTAAGAATAACTTGACATCCTACCCCTGCCGGAACTGATAAGAAAGGAAGGCTTACACAAATATGGGGGCGATAATTTCAACGTGGGCTGTTAAACACTACAAGCTTGAGTAAGAAACTGGAACTAAAAAAAAAATGTAAGGAGGGCATTTTGCAATATGAACATTGTGATGTTTTAGAGACGAGTGACAAGGAGTTCCCAGGATTAGGATGTCTCAAAGACTTATTAGTCCATCCTAAGAAGAGACATCGTGTGCTCAGAAAATGTTACGGAGAGAGAGAGAGAGAGAGAGAGAGAGAGAGAGAGAGAGAGAGAGATTAACTCTTTGCAAAATTAAAGTATGTAGAGGGCCAGGGCCAGCTATTTTGAGAGAGAGAGAGAGAGAGAGAGAGAGAGAGAGAGAGAGAAAGAGAGAGAGAGAATTCACTGAAAGCTGAAGGAGGAAAGAAGAAATATGAGAAATAACAAAAATATTAGTTTGCTGCAACAATGAGTGAATTCATTTGTGGGAAGTTTGGCTACTAGACAGATGCCAGTCTCCTGTCAACATAAAAATACCGAGAGAGGCAGCAAACTATTCTGACGACTGGACATACTTCAAAACATACACAATTTAAATTCATGATTAATGTCAAATGAGTTATTTTAAATAGTCATCCCTACGAAAGGTAACTATTCACCTTACATACAAGATATGTGACACGTGGAATAAACTGCCACCAGAAGTCGTAAACAGCAGCATATAGAAGAGTTTAAAAGAAAGTTAGACAAAATCACTAGGACACTGTGAATGCACAGTAAAACCTGCTCCTAGAGATAAGTGAGCACACGATGTCTCCTCTTAGGATGGACTAACAAGTCTTTGAGACATCCTCATCCTTGTAACTCCATAAGTAAAGAAGTTTGTAACCTGCCCTCTTCCTCTCCTTTATCATCCACGCTGCGCTTTCGACATCACTTTAACTTGATTAAAACGATAAAAAGAGCCAATATCTCCAGTCCTCCCAAAGCTAATGTTGATGATGTGCAGGCCACACCACTGGACCGTGATTTCGTCGTCATAGGTTCAGATGCTCGAGCTAGGGTGCGATACATCACTACCTTAATACTATTATCCTTGCGTTTTATTACGTTTTATAGATTCTTAACTTATTTATTTATTTATTCCCTTTTGTTTTGATAAGCGGGGTGGTCTGTTTTTCTGTATTTACCCTTCACCTCGTCCTAGTGGTTTTCGCGCTCGGCTGTCAATCCGGTGGTCCGAAGTTCGAATCCCGGCTCGGCCAACGCGGAATCAGAGGAATTTATTTCTGGTGATAGAAATTCATTTCTCGATATAATGTGGTTCGGATCCCACAATAAGCTGTAGGTCCCGTTGCTAGGTGGGACTAATCGGTTCCTAGCCACGTAAAAATATCTAATCTTCGGCCCAGCCCTAGGAGAGCTGTTAATCAACTCAGTGGTCTGGTAAAACGAAGATATACTTAACGTTTTACATCTTTCTAATGAGCATCTTAATATTCTTTGGAAGCTTGAATTGCAGGTCAGTGGCCCCTTCGGTGGGCTTGGTCCATGTGAATGGGTATCGTCTCCTGGTATTACGATCTCGACTCTCGAGATCGACAGGTTCTTAAAAATAATAAGCAATTGGGCTGTAATGACTGACGACAGGTGACAAACAAAAGGAGGGAGGAGCATAACAAAATCAAAAAGTTACCTTAAAATTAATTTATTTACAAGAGTTAAATACATTATGTACAGCGAGTCAAGGTCTGGGTGGCAAAAACGCAAAAAAATTACAAACTAACAATAATAATTAATATTAAAAACCAGTCTAAGAAACAATAAAATCCACCCTTCAATAACAAAGCCATGAAAAATCACAATCTAAATAATAAAAAGAATAATCACAAAATAGGCTGTATAAGGGCAATAACAATCTAAATATATTAAATAGAAATAGGCAGCGTAATACATAACTAAAATTGACACTGAAGCAGCATAATGATACTAAGAGCAAAACGGGGACACTTCCTCAAACAATGAAGACAACAGTCCAATGCCGGACGATCAAGATAGAGCCGATACGACAACCATCTCGTCCTTGGAGACAATATGGACATTTCCTCGAATGCTGGGACGATCAAGACAGAGTTGACACAACAACCCATCTCGTCCTCAGATGCAGTATGGAAGTCCTCCTCGACCACTTGACGAAACCACGTCATGCTGCTGCCCAGTGAGGTCGCACTCGACACGTCGTCCTCTTGACGACGAAAACACGCCATTGTTGCTTCTCAGTGAGGACGCTCTCGACACGTCGTCCTCTCGACGACGAAAACACGATAATGCTGACTGCCGACCTCCAACTCGAAGTTATACTCCAAACGACGACTTCAACCAAATAACCAGGTATCCAGTACCTGACGCTGCCTCATGCTGGTCCAAGATAATTAATTCATACCTGACTGCCTCTGACTGACTGACTGACTGGTTGTTCTGCCTCCAGAACCTGACTGGTTGTTCTCCCTTCCAGGACCTGACTGACGAAGTTTGACGCCATCCACCAGACGTCAACTCGCCAGCAATTAAAAAACAAAGGAGGCAACAATCCACCAAGGGAACAATTGGTAAACGATTGTTCCTAACACCTGGATAAAAAAAATCGGCATATTTCGTCACCAACCAACGACCAATTAAAATCCCTGCTTACCGACCTGCCCACCGATTGTACACGCCCTGCCTGCTTTAAATACCTGTAAACCATGCATCTTACATCTTAATTCACTTTCTTGTATACCCTCTTGTATACTGCCAGTGCGCTGTCAAAAGTTAAGTATATCTTAGTTTTACCAGACCACTGAGCTGATTAACAGCTCTCCTAGGGCTGGCCCGAAGGATTAGATATTTTTGACGTGGCTAGGAACCAATTGCGCTGTCGACGCGTCAGAGGAAATAAACCTAAGGCAACTGAAATCTTTACACGTCCTTAGGAAACCTAGTATACCAGTTACATGCTGATGAGAAAAAGACAATAAGAAGGAACTGGGAAGATCTATATAAATTAAATGCCGTTGAAACAGCTATAATATTCAATGCTACTGCCCTCAGAGAAGGCCTCCTTCCTAATAATAATAATAATAGATAAAAGGAACAAGGAGGTGTACATTCATTGCTTGAAAAGAGTCTGAGACGTCACGGTGGAAACGGAAAAAGGTCGAAGTCAACAACAGAGTGAGATGGAGCGGAAGGAGAGCTAAGTGCCATAGGGTTCCGGGGAGCGGGGGAAGGGGTAGGGGGGGGCGGGAGTTGCTAGGCCGGGGGTAGGTGGGAGGGTGTGTGTTGGGGCGGTTGAGCAGAGGTGTCCTTTTTTTCAATACTTTTTTTTCAGTTTTGCCGTCTTACTAAAGCATCCTAACCTATTCCGCTTTTTGTGTGTGTTGTGGTCTCATTTTTCAATGTATGTATTAAGTCTAATACAGGATGGATAAGTGAGGAGGAATATAAATGACTTAGAATTCATTTTTTGGGTTCTTGTTGGTAAATGAAAATATGTTGGTAACAGGAACCCAAAATGAATTCTAAGTCATATTAGGTATAATAATAAAAAAAAATACATTCGATAATAATATATCTATGTAAATGTATGGATGTATGTATGTATTTATGACACACACGTACGTATATATATATATATATATATATATATATATATATATAATATATATATATATGTAATATCGTTTTTTTTTTTTTTGTTTTTTTTTTTTACCGTACTTTAACCAGACCGTTATTCAAACAATGGCGAGAATCATCTTTGTCCCCCGCTCGACCAAAAATGGTCGCCTCCTGGGCAATAGCAGAAACTCGAAAAAGGAAACAGATCACAGCAAAAAAAAAAAAACTCTTCTGAGAACAACAACGAGGAGGAACTGTGAACTTTGATTCAAGGGACATTGGCTTTTGAGAGTTTTAGTGCCTCCTTATTCATTGCCAATTTGGGGATAAGTTTTTTTACCCTTAAATCAGAAAGTAATGGAAACCAGCGAAAGCCGATTCCCTAGATTTAATAGCCGAATCTCAAAAGTAACAACATAAGTTTTAGTCTTTTTCTGTACACGAAAACTATATTGCCGGCTTTGTCTGTACGTCCACCCTCAGGTCTTCAAAGCTACTGAGGGTAGAGGGCTGCAGATTGCTATGTTGGGTCATCCACTCTCCAATTATCATACATACCACTTGCATCCTTCTAGCCGTTAGTAGTTTTTATTTAATTTAAGGTTAAAGTTAGCCTTAATCGTACTTCTGGCAGCGCTATTGGTACCAACAACATACGAAGCCACTGGACCGTGGCTGAGAGTATTATTTTTCTAGCACTATCGTCCGTATTTTAACCCGCCTTTATTGTAGTTTTCTTTCTCGTTTAGATTTACCACCAAGAAATGTGTATCGACTATCACATAACAATGATTATAAAATAACATTCGCGAACAAAGTTATAAAATAACATTCGTAAATGTTTTCTCAACCGTCGTTAAAAAAAGAACACTTTAAAGACATAAACATCATGGTATCCAAGATCAAACGTTTTCTTTATTTTTTAGCCTGACTAGACGCCGTAGCGGCTGTACAGAAAACCCGATAGCGCCGAAGTATTTTTACTTGTTTACCGCAGTTGCAAATTGTTGACAGAAATATATAGAACGAGAAATGCGTAACATAAAGCATTTCTATTTCAGTGACCTCATTGAAAGGCGGCAAGTCTCCCAGAATAATAATAAAAGGATCTTGACTAATTGAGCTCTTGCAAATCAATGGGAACTACACACGACTTCCACTACGCATATCAGAGCAAGCACTCTGATCAAGCAATAGCTAAGCAATTGCAATTATTATTTCCACCGGAATGAAGGTGCACATGGCAGAAGTTTTTTTTCTCTTTTTGCCTTTTGTCATGGTTTTAATTAATGAAATCGGCTACAATAGAGCTTCATAAATTAATTTGCGTGACCAGTAAACCAATTACAGTTTCCGACAAAGCTTATTGTTGCTCCTAGCCCACCAGAATGGCCAAAAAGGACTCTGAAATGCAAATGGTTAGTGTAATTAAATAATTGGATTCTACATATATATAACACACATTCATACATACATACACAATCACACACACACACATACACACACATATATATACATATATATATATATATATATATATATATATAGATATATATATATCATATATATATATATATATATATATATATGTATATATACTATATATTTATATCTGTACATATTGATATTCATATATTTATAAAATGTTATAATAATATAAACATATATATTCATACACATAAATATAGAATATATATATATATATATATATATATATATATATATATTATATATATATATTTGTGTATATATATGTATATATATATATTTATGTATATATATACATATACATATATATACATATACTATATATATTATATATATATATTATATTTAGCTTCGAATACCAGATAAGATGTGCCCACACTGTATATATGGTTAAGATCTATGTTGACCTAAACAATGAATTCAGTACTCCAGTATAGACGGTTGTAACTGATAGCAGTCGGAGGCGCAGTATCCTTTTAATTTTCGTTTGTTATAGTCATTCAAATAACACCAAAAATGAAAGTCACCAAAAGTAACATATCTTGTTATATAGGCGGCAGTTATGGATCTATTAATGATTTTGCATCCAAAAAATCCTTGCTAGAACAAAGCCTCAGAACTGAAGAGATTAGATGACGGAAACCAGAAGGGTCAGACTAGACTATATAGTGGATTCACATCAACCGTGCATCTGATGTCTAGGCCAGTCCCTTACGACGCTTCTGATTGGCTGTTGATAAGCCAGTCACAGGGCTGGAAACTCTCCTCAGTCTCTCTCGAGAGTTCACATATGCAGGATGTATGTTCCAACTCTCCTGAGGGATACTCTTGAAAGACGTTATTCTCAGGATAACGTCTTTCTGCATATGTGATCTCTTCAGAGAGACTGAGATTTTCCAGCCCTATGATTGGCTCATCAACCGCCAATCAGGAGCGTCGTAAGGGATGGGCCTAGACATCAGATGCACGGTTGATGTTAATCCACTATAGTAAGGCAATCAAACTGAAAGTTGTCAACACAGGGCTTATGCCAACCTCTGTCGAAGAAATTAGAGATATCACGGACACAAACAAAACCATCCTTAAATACCACGCCTCTAATTAGCATCTACTTATGCTCGTTTGATGCGTGGCAAATCGTCTTCAAAGAGATGTTAATGGTTCCGAAGAATTTTCTGAAATCATGCACTAAATCAATGCAGCATTTATATGAGCAATGGGAATTAATTTCTTTTATGATTTTCTTCCCCCAGAATTCGAACACCATCCAGCACTTCGGCAAAGGAGACTTTCAACCAGTTCAAAAAGGGGGCAAGATAAAGCGATTGGTATTCCAGGGGTAAATTGCTCCGATAAAAAAAACGAATGAGGAGATGCACACAGCAATTACATTTTACATTAAAGGGGAGAGGGGATTCATTGCAGACAAAGGCGAGCAAATGCAGATGGGAAGGGAATGAGGAAGAGAGGCGACTGAAAAGGTGCTATTGATGGTGTTAAAGAAAGCGAATACTAATTGAACGCGTTTTGAGGTTAACAACAATGGATAGAATTATTGTTCTATCCTTAACTGGTTTTGTTTGCTTAACTTTCGGTCGATTATTTATTTGTTGTCCTTGTGCATATTCTAAGAATTACAATAATGTGAAAAGAATCTTTAGTACTGAGTTTTCGTTTACAATTAATGACACCTGAGATTCTGGCAAAATGTAGTCGAGTGCAGAATTATATGTCTTCAGATATATATATATATATATATATATATATATATATATATATATATATATATATATATATATATATATATATATATATATATTCTTCAGTGTTTCCTTCACTTTCTGTGTGCTTCGTGTCGAAACGGAAATTAAATTTGAATCTACAATTATTATTTATTATCATTATTTCTTTACTAGATGAAACTTATTCAAATGGAACAAGTCCACACAACATATATATATATATATATATATATATATATATATATATATATATACATATATATATATATATACGTATATTTATATATATATATATATATATATATATATATATATATATATATTTTTTGATATATTATATATATATATATATATATATATATATATATATATATATATATATATATATATATATATATTTATATTATATATATATATATATTGTTACGTATATAGGGCCTTGAGAGAAGCTAGATACGTAAACGGAAATAATTGAGGGATTTCAAGAGGGAATTGCTTGAACTTACCGTAAACTGATAGTTATTAATTTCTTTCTTTAGAGGGAAGGTCGCCAGAAAACTCAGCTCGTTACTTTAAAACTATTTATTTACAAAAGGCCCGTGCTGGCCTGGAGAAAAGTTAAATGATATTGGCCCCACGTTGGGGCTTAATAGTCTCATTCAAATTCAAGAGCTGATTTTCATTCACTTGGGTTAATGCACACTTGCGGGCAGAGACGGCACGTGACTCATGGAATCTGAAAAGATCCCAGATTAAACGAGATAAAAGAAAAAATTACTTCTTGCTTTGATTAATTAATTCTCTAATACTGGGGAGAAGGAACTTTTAAGGTTTCACTGAAGTATGCAATGACTCCATTGGTCTGGGACGATCACACAAGGGGAAGCATGCGGCCATGAGGCAGTGAGAGGGAACAAAGGGATGAATTCCTTTTGTTGCTGGAAATTGAATTGGGAGAATGAGGATCAAAATGATAATTTGTTGGGAGAGACTGGCAATATGCTGTTCCACAAGACGTACCTGGATGTCGTGTTCAGTGTGGACCTTTGCAGAAAATGTGGCTCTTCGTAGAAAAGCATGGCGGCCCCTTTGTCTGAGGCCTGGGTCATCGGCGCGCCACTCACACCCTGGGTAGGCCTAACAGGAAGGCAGGTAATTTGACCTCTGTCCGAGATCACGTCTCGCAGCCGACTGAGACAGAATTCAGTTGGGTTGCTTGGGGGTTGGAGGTCAGCTTAACCCCCCACGATCAAAGGCAAATCCTGGAAAACAAGCATACAGCCAGCAGAGGGGTCACAGGAAAGAGAGCTTAAGGTATAGGTCTAAGAAGTACCAATCTGCCTACACCCTTCCCTTTTGAGATACGTCCTACAGCTGATAAAAGACTCTTTTCCCCCAACTGGGGAACTTCCTATCTCTAGCTGGCGGGTTTTGGGTTTCCCGCGGTTACTAAAATCAGTCAGCTGATATTCTAAAGAAATGGCTGCCGTTTTCCAAATAAAATTATTTAGTTAATTGCGGGGTAGACGAACGATCTATAAACGTCACAGCTCCCCCTGTTAAGAAGGCATTCACTCCCTTTCGGGTGTGAAGGTCTTGGCTTAAATAAATTGATCGTCTCGACTACCCCGTTCTCCTATTCCAATTTGAAGTTTTTTTTTTTGAGCAGGGATACAGCTAACTACAGTGGCCTACCTAACTTATAGGCAAAGATGCTAAGTGTACTACTTAATATAGTGATGTAGTCTAGCCTAATAAATAACTACAGGTTGTCTTGTGACGACAGTCTACTCTACCCCTAGATAAGGTTACTTGAAAATTCTACTTGCTAACTAACCTAATGCCCTGGTACTAAATCATTAGCCTAACCTACTCAATACAGTTAAATGAAGACGCAATCATTCCAGAGTGTGGTACGCACAGCAGCAGCTCAGCGACGGAATTGTTAAAATACATAATGAGAGGTAATGATGCGTTGGGGATGATGAGTGGTTAATTTACCAGGAGGGAAATGCAATGAGTAATTATATTTAAGTGAGGGTTAGTATTACAATGGCTAGGGGTTAGAGGTTGTTAGTGCTACTGGCAGAGATCAGGCTGGCTACCCTTCTCTGGGTAGGTGCCAGGATCATTCTGCAATTGAATGCGACACTGTACCTCGGGCACAGGTGTCAAGGAGAGCATGTGGCTCTTTTGTTAGTATGTTAATGACGTCCCTTCTTCTTCTTCTTCTTATTCCTCCAGGACCTGGCTATACCAGTCCTTGGAGTAGACGGAGGCCCCACCGACTCCTGGGGGGAAAATCCAAAAGGCCATGAAACGCCCGGCAGGAGCAGATGGCCAGTGGTAGCTGAGGGATTGCAGGAGGGAACACCAGCCCCTACTTCGGGTGTATCTGCAGCAACCGTCGTAGAGGTGGAACCTACTGCAGGGAGGCCCTCACTCCGGCTGCTGCGACAGCCGTCGTAAGGGGAAAACTCCAGACTGACTCCTGGTCGGGCAGTTCCTGGTTTTCCAGAGGGGGTACAAAGGTAAGGTCTGCCGGAGGTTCATCCTCGTGCGACAGAGGTAAGGATGAAGTAAGAACGGAACTAGTGATTGGCCATGGGCTGTGGTAAGCTCCATGCCTGTTGGAGGATCTCCTGTAGGAGGTATCCTTGATAAGGTTAGGCGCCGGCGCTAGCTCGCGGCCAGGCGCAGAGGTCAAGTTCGGTGGTGGCTCTACGTCCAGGCTGGACGGAGCTTGGCACTGCTCAGTGCTGCCAAGTGCACTGGCAGAGAGTTGAGGTCGACTGGACCTGTGACGGGTACTGGAGGTGCAATACCTCTCAGCGTGCCCTTGGAAATGGGAGACAGAGGCTCCTGTCTCTTTTGGAAGGCTAAGCCTTGTGGGAAAATGGACAGTGTCCGCTGCTGGTAGTCGGCTAGGGCACCTAGGCCAATTCGTGGAGTGCCCTATTACGTTACAGGTCTTGCAACGGAACTGTGAATGGTCAATCTCCCTCCTTGGTAAACGGGGGAGACTGTTGGTGGATGTACTTCCTAGAGGAAGTAGAATTTCGGTGACTCCTTGCTTTGGAGTGAATTGACATGGGGTTAGGACCCCTAGGCTTTTTGAATGTGAGGGAGACTTCATGTCTGCCCTAGGAGGAGGTCATAACCTCCTGGGATGTAGTTTGCAACTGCAAGGGTACAAACTTTGGAGAAATGAGGTCTGGTGACCCTCAATTGGACGGCTCGGGAGGATCAGCTTGATATGGTGATACCTTCGATGATTAGTAGTCGTCTATCGACGGTAGCCCCTCGGGGGGATTCGGTCTTCCCGTATCAGGGAGATTTGAGCGCCAGAGTCGTCGTAGGCTCTGACGTGGCTTGGCTGATAATGGCTTTGGAGGGGTGCGACGGTTATAGGCCCTTAGCTGGGGGTCCTAGAGAAGAAGGATGGTGACGGCCATTGCGATGGTAGGAATATTGTGGTTCGCGCACCCTCCATAGTTGGCAGACATGGGACCCTTGCGGCCACAGTCTCGCAGAACGTGTTCCGAACCTCTTCCGTGGCACTGACGTAAGGCCGAGATGGCCCCACAGGTTGCGAATCTGCGGAGTCACCAAGGCTGGCAGTGTGCTCTGGCACAGGTGAAGAGTCCTCTCTGGCAGTGATGTGACGTGAGGTTAAGGGAACCTCCGTTGAATCACCCTCGGAAGCAATTTCGGGGTTAACTGGTGGGCTTACCTCTTCCAAAAGGGAGGAGGTAGGCGGTAAAAAGGTAAAAGGCTGGCAGGATGCGGCAGGAATTTCTATCTCCGGGCACTGGGATCAGGATCCAGGCTCGCAAATCGAAAGGATGTCAGGCTGACCAGAGACGGCGGGACTAAGAGAGACAGTGGGTGCAGGGCTGGAAGCTGGCAGAGTGGCTTGAGCTAGGATACTCTCCTTACGGGCCTTCTCTCCCGCTTGATGTCGAGTTCCTTCTCCTTGAGAGCGAGCTCATGCTTTCGCTCCTCTTCCCTTGCCTTCCTTTCTGCTTCTCTTTCTTTTCTCTCTGTTTCTCTGGTTTTCCCTTTCTTCCTTTTCTTGCAGGCGCGCGGCAGCCTGCTGCGCCTTTATCCACTGGTCTAGTGCTGGTCCAGTGTAACCAGCCTCCTTGCCCAGAGTTATGAGGACTCGGAGCTTCTCTAGCTCTCTGGCAAAGAAGTCGCGGGAAGCAGGGGAAGACATTTCCCTTAGGCTGCAGGAGAGGCTCGGATGAAAATGATAATATGACCAGGAAGGGTAAACTGGATGGAATGGGAGTGCCTACTGTGGAAGAAATAGCACTCACTTGGAAATGTGTTCTGCGACGTGGTAATGAAAGTGAAAAGACTGGGTGCTCGGTGGCACTTTGTGACTGGCACCTTCTGATGAGGTGAAAAAATCAAATGAAGTGTGCGGCGCACGTCACACTTACGGGCGTTCCCAACTTGGGAGACGTTGGAATGGGCTAACCCTGTAGGACCAATAAAACATGTGCACGGCACTTATGAGGAGGCGTTTCCTGGTTCCAGTGATCCAAAATGGTGGATACTCTAATGAATGAGCGTTCCGTAGGACGGACACGCAGGTATAGGGCTACCTGTACGTCTGTACAGGTGCGCGGCACTTATGAGGAGGCGTTCCTTGGGCAGCACTAGTAGTGCTGGTATTGCGGCACTTCTGGGAGGCGTTCCCTTGTTGAGTGTTCCGAAGGATCACTGACCCTTGTACACGGACACACTAATTATTTGGGCGTTCCGTAAGGACGGACACGCAGGTTTAATGGCTACCTGTACGGCCTGTACAGGTGCAATGGCATTTATGGAGGCGTTCCTTGGAGCACTGGTATCGTGCTGGTGTGTCCCGGACACTACATGCAGTATACTTAAATATACTGAGGTGAAATGGCACTGCTCATGGCAGAGTGTAATGGTGGAGGAGAGAAAGTAAAAGGTGGGAGTACTTCAGCAGCCAGTCGATGAACAGTGGTCAAGAATTAGTGGCACTGTAAAATGATAAGACCTGACGTGCACTGGTGGTGGCCAGTCCTAAACTGGTAACGACTTCCCTGTCTGGAAGTAATGAATTTGCGTGGCACACTGTGCGAATTGTGCTTGCGGTATACGCAAGTCTTTCGTGATAAAGAAAATGTGAAAAGACCACTCGGGCAACGACAGGTAATGGAAATTTTAGAAATGCTCAGTCACTCGCTGAAGTACTCGATAAATGAAACAAATAAATGTTTGCAAACTGCAATGGACACATGCGCGTACGTATCACGCTGTGTAAATGAAAGACACAAGAGACTAAAATAATGGTTAATTCTGCATGCTATAATTAATGGTAAATGTAGTACTCTTGGCTTCGTGAATACTGTGTTCTGGTTTTCTCTCTCTCTCTCTCTCTCTCTCTCTCTCTCTCTCTCTCTCTCTCTCTCTCTCTCTCTCTCGGAGAGGGTGAAAAATGATATATGAATGAACTCCCTTATATTTGAATTGAACTAATGTTCGTTGAATATGACGCAACTTGCGTTAAATTATCTACTTACGTTAACGTTTTTTGTGAAAGAATTGCTTTTGATAACGTTTTATGAAAATGATAACGCGCTCGTGGTGAACGATTTTTACGTTAATGTTAGCGGCTTGCGCTTATGAAATGATTTGCGTTTCAATATGAATTTTAGAAAGACGCGTTTTACGTTAACAATTCTTGTGATTTACTCTACTTGAGATTTACGTTAACTTTAGGTGGTAAGATACTAGGTCCCTGTGAAACAGTGAAATGACGGTAAGGATTTTAAAACGATGTAGAAAACATTGTAAATGAGGTTACGTTAAAGTGAAATGAAATTTTTCGCTCAGCGCGCGACGTGAGCGATGCGAGGTGAAACACGAGTGGAGAGAAGAGCGGGTTAGCACCACGGTGTGCTAGCATTGATGGCGAATCAGCTGATTCTCTGTAAATGCGAAGGCAATTTACAACACAAAATTCTACTTTCTTATTCAAGGCGAATTACGTTAATTTCTCTGGCAGGACGATAGATACTAGTACCGAGATCGATATTATTTACGTTAAAACTTCGTGACTTACGTTACTTTGCTTAAATTGTTTAGATAATGTTTGAAAGAGAAAACAACATGGCTGCCGCTGTGAATGAGACGAAGGCTGGTTGAGACGCGCAGGCGCGAGAGAGCTCTAAGCTGAATTCAAGCTGAGGAGGTAGCGGTTACCAACACTTGGAATGAACTAAGTTAAAAATGGATTCCCTAACATATCACAGACAAAAGATTGTACCACTTCTTTTGCCGTAACTATTAGTAAAACACTCCTAACTAGCTAGGCTTTCAAACACAGCAATAAACCCTGGCAAAGCACTTCCCTAGTTTTGATCTGGTTCTTTCTGGCATCTATTCTACACGCGTGCTCTGTCTCGTCCGACGAGGACAGCACAAAGTAACAGAGAATTCGAGGGGCAAATTGTTTGCTCGCCGCTAAAATAAAGCTCTGGCGCGTTCGCCGTTACAATAATAAGATTTCTACCTACGCTCTTTTAAACACTTCTACAATAAAAATACTTAAACGTACCTTAAGCTAACATTGGTTTATAGAATAATCATATAATGAATGGAATACCTTACCGTGAGTCAGTGTGTCTTCTTTCCCTGCAAGTGCTTGCTTATTTACTTTTGTAAAATAATTTACAGTTTACGTTTTACAACGGATAACGCGATTTACAAGCTTTTTTTAAGCAAGCTAGGTTCATATCCTCGGCGAAGGTCGACAATGTTACGTATATAGGGCCTTGAGAGAAGCTAGATACGTAAACGGAAATAATTGATGGGATTTTCAAGAGGGAATTGCTTGAACTTACCGTAAACTGATAGTTATTATTTCTTTCTTTAGAGGGAAGGTCGCCAGAAAACTCAGCTCGTTACTTTAAAAAAAACTATATTTATTTACAAAAAGGCCCGTGCTGGCCTGGAGAAAAGTTAAATGATATTGGCCCCCACGTGGGGCTTATAGTTTCATTCAATTCAAGCTGATTTTCATTCACTTGGGTTAATGCACACTTGCGGGCAGAGACGGCACGTGACTCATGGAATCTGGAAAAGAATCCAGATTAAAACGAGATAAAAGAAAAAATTACTTCTTGCTTTGATTAATTAATTCTCTAATACTGGGGAGAAGGAACTTTTAAGGTTTCACTGAAGTATGCAATGACTCCATTGGTCTGGGACGATCACACAAGGGGAAGCATGCGGCCATGAGGCAGTGAGAGGGAACAAAGGGATGAATTCCTTTTGTTGCTGGAAATTGAATTGGGAGAATGAGGATCAAAATGATAATTTGTTGGGAGAGACTGGCAATATGCTGTTCCACAAGACGTACCTGGATGTCGTGTTCAGTGTGGACCTTTGCAGAAAATGTGGCTCTTCGTAGAAAAGCATGGCGGCCCCTTTGTCTGAGGCCTGGGTCATCGGCGCGCCACTCACACCCTGGGTAGGCTAACAGGAAGGCAGGTAATTTGACCTCTGTCCGAGATCACGTCTCGCAGCCGACTGAGACAGAATTCAGTTGGGTTGCTTGGGGGTGGAGGTCAGCTTAACCCCCCACGATCAAAGGCAAATCCTGGAAAACAAGCATACAGCCAGCAGAGGGGTCACAGGAAAGAGAGCTTAAGGTATAGGTCTAAGAAGTACCAATCTGCCTACACCCTTCCCTTTTGAGATACGTCCCTACAGCTGATAAAAGACTCTTTTCCCCCAACTGGGGAACTTCCTATCTCTAGCTGGCGGGTTTTGGGTTTCCCGCGGTTACTAAAAATCAGCTGATATTCTAAAGAAATGGCTGCCGTTTTCCAAATCAAACTTAATATATATATATATATATATTTATATATATATATATATATATATATATATATATATATATATATATATATAATTATATATATGATATATATATATATATATATATATATATATATATATATATATATATATATATATATATATATATATATATATGCTCAGAAAATCACAGTAGACGCACGTGACATCATTATATAAGCGAATACCACAGGAAAATGATGATAGACAGAAGGTCGGTACCAAGCGCTTTCTCTGTTTATTCAGGGAGAAAGAAAGCGCTTGTTTCTGACATGCTGCTTATATTTTCCAATGGCCTTCACTCATGTAATGAAGTCACGTGCATCTACTGTGATTTTTATAAGTATATATATATATATATATATATATATATATATATTACCGTGATTTTTAATCTTGGTACTTATATCTTAAAAGGTAGCAATGGACCGTGCATCTAAGGCACTGGCAACATCCAACATCCATTTCCTCTCACTCCAACACTAACACCCACTCTCTCTCTCTCTCTCTACATCTCTCTCTCTTTACAACACACCCTCCCCCCACATTACCTAAGGCAATCAAATCAGAGCAAGGCATAAACTAAATAACTCAGGTTCTTAACAAAATGATTAAATGAAATGTTGAACTCAAATAACCCACTCCATATTTCTCCTACAATAACCAACATTATCTTAGTCACAAAACTAGGCATAGTCATAGTGCAGTAACACCATGGAACATTAGTTAAGTTTCCATATCTAATTAAGTCACCATATTCAGTTCCCCTTTCTCAGATCAGTTCCCCTTGTCTCAGAAACACCTGTTAGAAGACAGGAGAAAACGTCGATAAGCACAAGATTATAAATTAAAATCAAAAGATCATATGAAATAGAACATCTTTGAAATAAATATTCAAATACAATCAAGCCACACCTTTGGCTAAAAAAAAGTATGCTTACCCATTCAGCACAGTATTCACACACACTTCTCAAAAAGTACTTTTGCAGAAGCTATCTTTGGCTATTCGCCTCTCTTGTACAGATCTCCCCCCTTGGTAATCTTACTTTCTCGTTATGTAGGAAAGAAGCTCGCACGTACGCACAAACTCACACACACTGTTCACGGCCTAGTAACTGCCTATAACCAGTTTCAGAAGGGACCTCTGCAACCGCCCATAGCGACAGAACATGGCACTGATCTGTTTAGACAGCAACTTTGACATTGCGCCACCCAATAAGATACATCAGCATTTCCTAAGCTTGTCACTTCGGGCCACCCTATGTCTCCAAGAGAAGCTAAACTGATGACCCTTACATTCTAAGAAATGTCACAGCACATCACCTTACAACGGTGTCTTAAACATATATATATATATATATATATATATATATATATATATATATATATATATATATATATATATATATATATCTGAGAGATCTAGCAACTCGGGTAAGTCCATATGTGCAAATGTACAAGCTTCCATATCGCAGTTTGAGAGATTATGTGCATGCGTTAGTTAGTCCATTATTGATACCAGTGATTCGAGCAAATTTCCAAAAAAATAAACAGCGATTATAAATCATGATACATGAATAAATTTTGCTCCAAATTTGGTAGCTATAGAACCCCTCTCGCTGTTATTAAAACATCCACCCGTTTTAATTTTGATAAAATGCGGAAGTGATCACAGCCCTAATAATGGTACAAGCTAGCATATCAATTAATCATTCATTATTCACGGATGGAATTTCAACTGCCTGTTTTATGCATGCGAAATGATGACTCACTATTACGTTCGAATCGTTAATTTAGATGAAGTACGTTTCTGTTTTCAACTGTATCGTTCGCTGGAATCGTCACGGTTTTGTTGGTTAAGTCTTGCATTGACGATCTCTCTCTCTCTCTCTCTCTCTCTCTCTCTCTCTCTCTCTCTCTCTCTCTCTCTCTCTCTCTCCACATTTCACGTTTCTGTCAAATTTTGTAAATCTTCCATTCTCTAGTTACTACTCTCTTGCTGTCTATTAATATCTTAATAAATCTCCCTCTTTCTCTCTCTCTCTCCCCCCGATTTACGTTTCTTTTTAAATTTTGTAAATCTCCCATTATCTTGTTACTACTCTTGCTATCTATCAATATCTTAATAAAACTTTATCTCTCTCTCTCTCTCCCTCTCGCAAATCTCTGAAGGCACTAAAAGAACGAACCCTGAATTTCATATATTAAAGTTCATTTTACTATGGAGGCTCCGGAAAAGGATTACTCAAGGAACGATAGTTCTCTCCTTGGGTAGAAATATAGTTGTATGTGAAGCTATACTTTCATTGTGTTTTATTTATGTACATATGTATGATGTAGGATGTATGTATGCATGTATAGCGTGCGTGTGAACGCATAAATATAGATTCTCTCTCTCTCTCTCCAGAACCTTTTAATGAAACCTTTTTGAGACAGTATTGTCACTTTGGCCTGTAAAGAAAAATTTCCTGTTTGCGGGTCATCAGCGATCATTTTTTTTTATGTATCTCTGTTTCAAAGATTTCATTTGCAGTGGATGAACAAATGTGTGTATATACTATATATATATATATATATATATATATATATATATATATATATATATATATATATATATATATATATATAATGCATATATATATAATAAAATTGAAAGTTTGTATGCTCGTGCGCTATAGAAATCCGAATTGCTTGACAGATCCAGATAAAATTTGGCACACGGCCCCTGTGTGACCCAAGAAAGGGCATAACTCAAATTCAACCCCATGACAAACAGACAAACACAGACATTTGTCCCAGTCATCCAGCCTGCTGTCTCTTTTATGTGGATATTAGCTGATAGGAGATTATTCGTTCGAAATCAATAAAGTTGGAAAATACGATAAACACGATTGGATTTCCTCCGTTATGTTTTAGAGCAAGTTGCTAGACTTCTTCTTGCCTAAGTGCAAGGACAAATGTCAATTTAAACATTTATTCGTTCGTTTCTTCGTTTTTACC
>NC_087202.1:84450464-84475281 GCF_015104395.2 Macrobrachium nipponense | reverse complement strand
TCTAAGAAGTACCAATCTGCCTACATCCTTCCCTTCGAGATACGTCCCTAAAAACTGACAAAAGACTATATTCCCCCAACTGGGGAACTCACTACCTCTGGCTGGCGGTTTTGGTTCCCGCGTTTCCTAAAAATCAGCTGATATTTGGAAGAAAATGGCTGCCGTTTTCCAAATCAAATTAATTAATTAATAAACGTCACAATATATATATATAAATATATATATAATATATATATATATATATATATATATATATATTATATATATATATATATATATATGTTGTGTGGACTTGTTCCATTTGAATAAGTTTCATCTAGTGAAATAATGATAATAAATAATAATTGTAGATTCAAATTTAATTTCTGTTTCGACACGAAGCACACAGAAAGTGAAGGAAACACTGAAATATCTGAAGACATATAATTCTGCACTCGACTACATTTTTGCCAGAATCTCAGGTGTCATTAATTGTAAACGAAAACTCAGTACTAAAGATTCTTTTCACATTATTGTAATTCTTAGAATATGCACAAGGACAACAAATAAATAATCGACCGAAAGTTAAGCAAACAAAACCAGTTAAGGATAGAACAATAATTCTATCCATTGTTGTTAACCTCAAAACGCGTTCAATTAGTATTCGCTTTCTTTAACACCATCAATGGCACCTTTTCAGTCGCCTCTCTTCCTCATTCCCTTCCCATCTGCATTTGCTCGCCTTTGTCTGCAATGAATCCCCTCTCCCCTTTCATGTAAAATGTAATTGCTGTGTGCATCTCCTCATTCGTTTTTTTTATCGGAGCAATTTACCCCTGGAATACCAATCGCTTTGTCTTGCCCCCCTTTTTGAACTGGTTGAAAGTCTCCTTTGCCGAAGTGCTGGAAGGTGTTCGAATTCTGGGGGGAAAAAAATCATAAAAGAAATTAATTCCCATTGCTCATATAAATGCTGCATTGATTTAGTGCATGATTTCAGAAAATTCTTCGGAACCATTAACATCTCTTTGAAGACGATTTGCCACGCATCAAACGAGCATAAGTAGATGCTAATTAGAGGCGTGGTATTGAAGGATGGTTTGTTTGTGTCCGTGATATCTCTAATTTATTCGACAGAGGTTGGCATAAGCCCTGTGTTGACAACTTTCAGTTGATTGCCTTACTATAGTGGATTAACATCAACCGTGCATCTGATGTCTAGGCCCGTCCCTTACGACGCCAATCATAGGGCTGGAAAATCTCAGTCTCTCT
The DNA here is from genome assembly GCF_015104395.2 of Macrobrachium nipponense. Lineage (NCBI taxonomy): Eukaryota > Metazoa > Arthropoda > Malacostraca > Decapoda > Palaemonidae > Macrobrachium > Macrobrachium nipponense. The sequence goes on along the minus strand of NC_087202.1, from coordinate 84,474,030 downwards.
GAAGAGTTCACATATGCAGAAAGACGTTATCCTGAGGAATAACGTCTTTCAAGAGTATCCCTCAGGAGAGTTGGAACATACATCCTGCATATGTGAACTCTCGAGAGAGACTGAGGAGAGTTTCTAGCCCTGTGACTGGCTTATCAACAGCCAATCAGAAGCGTCGTAAGGGACTGGCCTAGACATCAGATGCATGGTTGATGTGAATCCACTATATAGTCTAGTCTGACCCTTTCTGGTTTCCGTCATCTAATCTCTTCAGTTCCGAGGCTTTGCTCTAGCAAGGATTTTTTGGATGCAAAATCATTAATAGATCATAACTGCCGCCCTGTATAACAAGATATGTTACTTTTGGTGACTTTCATTTTTGGTTTTATTTGAATGACTATAACAAACGAAAATTAAAAGGATACTGTGCCTCCGACTGCTATCAGTTACAACCGTCTATACTGGAGTACTGAATTCATTGTTTAGGTCAACATAGATCTTAACCATATATTACAGTGTGGCACATCATTATCTGGTATTCGAAGCTAAATATATATATATATATATATATATATATATATATATATATATATATATATATATATATATATATATACATATATATATATATATATATACATATATATACACATATATATATATATATATATATATATATATATATATATATATATATTCTATATATATGTGTATGAATATATATGTATATTATACATTTTATAAATATGTGAATATCAATATGTACAGATATAAATATATAGATATATACACACACTTATATATATATATATATATATATATATATATATATATATATATATATATATATATATATATATATGTATGTATATTTATAGTGTGTGTATGTGTGTGTGATTGTGTGTGTATGTATGAATGTGTGTATATATATGTAGAATCCAATTATTTAATTACACCAACCATTTGCATTTCAGACTCCTTTTTGCCATTCTGGTGGGCTAGGAGCAACAATAAGCTTTGTCGGAAACTGTAATTGGTTTACTGGTCACGCAAATTAATTTATGAAGCTCTATTGTAGCGATTTCATTAAAACCATGACAAAAGCAAAAGAGAAAAAAACCTCTCCCATGTGCACCTTCATTCCAGTGGAAATAATAAGGAATTACTACTATTGCTTGATCAGAGTGCTTGCTCTGATATGTGTAGTGGAAGTCGTTTGTAGTTACCATTGATTTGCAAGAGTTCAATTAGTCAAGATCCCTTTTATTATTATTCTGGGAGACTTGCCGCCTTTCAATGAGGTCACTGAAATAGAAATGCTTTATGTTACGCATTTCTCGTTCTATATATTTCTGTCAACAATTTGCAACTGCGGTAAACAAGTAAAAATACTTCGGCGCTATCGGGTTTTCTGTACAGCCGCTACGGCTTCTAGTCAAGGCTAAAAAAATAAAGAAAAAACGTTTGATCTTGGATACCATGATGTTTATGTCTTTAAAGTTTTTTTTTTTTTTAACGACGGTTGAGAAAACATTTACGAATGTTATTTTATAATCTTTGTTCGCGAATGTTATTTTATAATCATTGTTATGTGATAGGCGTTACACATTTCTTGGTGGTAAATCTAAACGAGAAAGAAAACTCAATGAAGGCGGGTTAAAATACGGACGATAGTGACTAGAAAAAATAATACTCTCAGCCACGGTCCAGTGGCTTCGTATGTTGTTGGTACCAATAGCGCTGCCAGAAGTACGATTAAGGCTAAATTTAACCTTAAATTACATAAAAACTACTAAGGCTAGAGGGCTGCAATTTGGTATGTATGATAATTGGAGAGTGGATGACCAACATACCAATCTGCAGCCCTCTACCCTCAGTAGCTTTTAAGACCTGAGGGTGGACGTACAGACAAAGCCGGCAATATAGTTTTCGTGTACAGAAAAAGACTAAAACTTATGTTGTTACTTTTGAGATTCGGCTATTAAATCTAGGGAATCGGCTTTCGCTGGTTTCCATTACATTCTGATTTAAGGGCAAAAAAACTTATCCCCATATTGGCAATGAAAAAGGAGGCACTAAACTCTCAAAAGCCAATGTCCCTTGAATCAAAGTTCACAGTTCCTCCTCGTTGTTGTTCTCAGAAGAGTTTTTTAGCTGTGATCTGTTTTCCTTTTTCGAGTTTCTGCTATTGCTAAGAGGCGACCATTTTGGTCGAGAGGGGGCCAAAGATGATTCTCGCCAATGTTTGAATAACGGTCTGGTTAAAGTACGGTCAAAAAAACGGTAATATATATATATATATATATATATATATACTATATATACATCGAGCTACAATGTCCTTTAATATCTAATATCGTGTAAAAATTCCCCTTCGGTTAAGCATATATGAAAATATATTAACTCCGAGGTAGAGCGAATTAGATATTAAAGGACATTGTAGCTCGATGTATGTTATAAGAATCATGGTAATGTGATATGACTTTATATATATATATATATATATATATATATATATATATATATATATATATATATATATATATATATTCTAAGTCATTTATATTCCTCCTCACTTTCCACCCTGTATTAGACATAATAAAAAAATACATATGAAAACGAGACCACACACACAAAAGCGGATAGGTAAGGATGCTTTAGTAAGACGGCAAAACTGAAAAAAAAAAAGTATTGAAAAAAAAGGACACCTCTGCTCAACCGCACCAAACACCACACCCTCCCCACCTACCCCCGTTCAAGCAATCCCCCCCCCCCTAACCCCCCCCCCCCCTCCCCCCTCCCCCTCCCCCCGCTCCCCGGGAACCCTATGGCACTTAGCTCTCCTTCCGCTCCATCTCACTCTGTTGTTGACTTCGACCTTTTTCCGTTTTCACCGTGACGTCTCAGACTCTTTTCAAGCCGATGAATGTTCACCTCCTTGTTCGTTTTATCTATTATTATTATTATTATTAGGAAGGAGGCCTTCTCTGAGGGCAGTAGCATTGAATATTATAGCTGTCTCAACGGCATTTAATTTATGTAGAATCTTCCCAGTTCTTCTTATTGTCTTTTTCTCATCAGCATGTAACTGGTATACCAGGTTTCCTAAGGACGTGTAAAGATTTCAGTTGCCTTAGGTTTATTTCCTCTGACGCGTCGACAGCGCAATTGGTTCCTAGCCACGTCAAAAATATCTAATCCTTCGGGCCAGCCCTAGGAGAGCTGTTAATCAGCTCAGTGGTCTGGTAAAACTAAGATATACTTAACTTTTGACAGCGCACTGGCAGTATACAAGAGGGTATACAAGAAAGTGAATTAAGATGTAAGATGCATGGTTTACAGGTATTTAAAGCAGGCAGGGCGTGTACAATCGGTGGGCAGGTCGGTAAGCAGGGATTTTAATTGGTCGTTGGTTGGTGACGAAATATGCCGATTTTTTTTATCCAGAAGACGATACCCATTCACATGGACCAAGCCCACCGAAGGGGCCACTGACCTGCAATTCAAGCTTCCAAAGAATATTAAGATGTTCATTAGAAAGATGTAAAAGTTAAGTATATCTTCGTTTTACCAGACCACTGAGCTGATTAACAGCTCTCCTAGGGCTGGGCCGAAGGATTAGATATTTTTACGTGGCTAGGAACCGATTAGTCACCTAGCAACGGGACCTACAGCTTATTGTGGGATCCGAACCACATTATATCGAGAAATGAATTTCTATCACCAGAAATAAATTCCTCTGATTCCGCGTTGGCCGAGCCGGGATTCGAACTTCGGACCACCGGATTGACAGCCGAGCGCGAAAACCACTAGGACGAGGTGAAGGGTAAATACAGAAAAACGAGACCCCGCTTATCAAAAAGGGAATAAATAAATAAATAAGTTAAGAAATCGATAAAAACGTAATAAAACGCAAGGATAATAGTATTAAGGTAGTGATGTATCGCACCCTAGCTCGAACATCTGAACCTATGACGACGAAATCACGGTCCAGTGGTGTGGCCTGCGCATCATCAACATTAGCTTTGGGAGGACTGGAGATATTGGCTCTTTTTATCGTTTTAATCAAGTTAAAGTGATGTCGTAAGCGTAGCGTGGATGATAAAGGAGAAGAAGAGGGCAGGTTACAACCTTCTTTACTTATGGAGTTACAAGGATGAGGATGTCTCAAAGACTTGTTAGTCCATCCTAAGAGGAGACATCGTGTGCTCACTTATCTCTAGGAGCAGGTTTTACTGTGCATTCACAGTGTCCTAGTGATTTTGTCTAACTTTCTGTTAAACTCTTCTATATGCTGCTGTTTACGACTTCTGGTGGCAGTTTAATCCACGTGTCACATATCTTGTATGTAAGGAGGAATGGTTACCTTCCGTAGGGATGACTATTTAAAATAACTCATTTGACATTGATAGTGAATTTAAATTGTGTATGTTTTGAAGTATGTCTAGTCGTCAGAAGAATAGTTTGCTGCCTCTCTCGGTATTTTTATGTTGACAGGAGACTGGCATCTGTCTATAGTAGCCAAACTTCCCACAAATGAATTCACTCATTGTTGCAACAAACTAATATTTTTGTTATTTCTCATATTTCTTCTTTCTTCCTTCAGCTTTCAGTAAATTCTCTCTCTCTCTCTCTCTCTCTCTCAAAATAGCTCTTTGGCCCTCTACATACTTTAATTTTGCAAAGAGTTAATCCCTCTCTCTCTCTCTTTCTTTCTCTCTCTCTCTCTCTCTCTCTCTCTCTCTCTCTCGTCTCTCTCTCTCTCTTCTCTATCTCTCTCTCTCTTCGTCCTCTCCCTTCCTCTCTCTCTCTCTCACGTAACATTTTCTGAGCACACGATGTCTCCTCTTAGGATGGACTGATAAGTCTTTGAGACATCCTAATCCTGGGAACTCCTTGTCACTCGTCTCTGAAACATCACAATGTTCATATTGCAAAATGCCCTCCTTAAATTTTTTTTTTTCGTTCCTGTTCTTACTCAAGCTTGTAGTAGTGTTTAACAGCCCGCGTTGAAATTATCGCCCCCATATTTGTGTAAGCCTTCCTTTCTTATCAGTTCCGGCAGGGGTAGGATGTCAAGTTATTCTTAATGGGAATGTGCTACACTTCTGTTTTAGGTTCTTTACCCTTTTATTTTTTTTCTTCGTCTTTATTAAGAACTTTTTTTAAAAAATTTTTGTAAGAACTTGTTTTTAAGAATTTTCTTATGAACTTTGATTTTTTTAAGAACTTGTTTTTAAGAACTTTGATTTCTTAAAGAATTTTTATTTTTTTAAGAACTTGTTTTTAAGAACTTTTATTTTTTAAGAAATTTTTTTTAAGAACTTTAATTTTTTTTAAGAACTTGTTTCTAAGATCTTTTTTAAGAACTTTATTTTAAGAAATTGTTTTTAAGAACTTTTATTTTTTAATAAACTTTTTTTAAGAACTTTTATTTTTTTAATAACTTGTATTAAGATCTTTTTAAGAACTCTATTTTAAGAACTTGTTTTTAAGAACTTATATTTTTAATAACCTTTTTTAAGAACTTTTACTTTTTTACAAACTTTTTTAAGAACTTTTTTGAGAACTTATTTAAGAACTTTCTTTTAAGAAATTTTTTAAGAACTTAATTTTAAGATTTTTTTTTTTTAAGAACCCATCCTCTTTAATTAAGGGAAGCAGGACCTAAAAAGATTTCGTGCAGGTCCAATAGCTCGTAGAAGAGAAATTCCTGTACACCCCTCCGGCTCTCGAGGCAACATCAGAACGACGGACCCCCGAATTTATGCCCATCCTAATCAGTGCCCAGCGACTGTTGAACCCACTTAACCCAAAGCTTAGCCATTCCTTTCTCTCGCCTAATTCGAGCGAATTCTCTAGCTTCTGTTAGAAAAAAAATGGATATAGTACAACAGCTTCGTATCATTAGTCCTCCGATAAATTTGATCTTTTTATATCTTACTATAAAGGTCGTTATGTCTGTCCGTCCGTCTGTCATTCAACCACGGCCAAACGGCTAGTCTGATGGGCATGAAACTTGGCAGGGTTATAGTGGAGACCCTTAAGATGGTTTATGGTGGGTTTCATCCTACCTCCCCCGCCCCTACCTCCGAAGGGGGTGGGGGTGAGAAGTGGTTCCATGAAACGGAGCTGGTTCTGCCCGTAGATTGTTAGTCGAAATAATGTTTACAAATTATGCTGCAGGTTTTTCCTTTTGATTTTTATGTAGTTATCGGTTTGTAAATTTACGGTACTAATGGTGATCATTATCGACTAATTTTCTCTGAAGATCTTGATGTCTGATACCACGAAAAGCAGACTTCATTCGCTTGTCACGGACATCATTAGTTTTTAATTTCAAATACTCTATAATGGAGACATTTCTCACAGAACCACTGCCGTCTTGGAAATAGAACTGGCTTATTTCACGCAGAACAGAACCACAAACGAAGGCGCGACTTCCTTCTCATTTTATCTCTAGACTGCACGCGAAGGCAGCCACGCAACAGAGCCATAAGAAAGCAGCCAATTGAAACAGAATTTCTCACCACATATCTAACCTTCAGTGCTCTTCTTCCACCATGGCAACGGAAATTATATCAGGGCGAAAGTCAGTCTCCTGTCGAACTGCTTTTGATCTCCACTGATTTTTACTTCAGTTTTATAGCTTCTGATATTTGATGTTTTCTCGAAGTTTGCCAATTATATTCTGTTTCCTGTGACCCTGACGCCACATTAACGCCCCCTCTCTTATTTCACCTCACCTTTTTTCCCCTTTCGAAACCTTATTTAGCTTATTTTACCTTTTACCTTTTTTTACCGGATTGTCTAATAAGAAATGAAAAGTACGTATTGTGGAGGCTAAGTGTGTATGTATGCCCTCCAAAAATATTTAGATTTTTTAACTTACATATTTTTTTACCTTTTTACTTCTAATAAGAAATGAAAAGTACGTATTGTGGAGGCAAAGTGTTTATGTATGCCCCCAAAAATATTTAGATTTTTTAACTTACATATTTTTTTACCGCTGTACTTCTAATAAGAAATGAAAAGTACGTATTGTGTAGGCAAAGTGTATATTCATGCCCTCCAAAAATATTTAGATTTTTTTACTTATATATATTTTTTACCGTTGCACTTCTAATAAGAAATGAAAAATACGTATTGTGGAGGCAAAGTGTATATTCATGCCCACTTGTCAATTTATACCAGAATCTTCTCACATGTTAGTATTTGGACAAATAGCACAGCAAATCTTTGGAATTTAATATGTAAATAAAAAATATGGTTTCTTAAAAAAAAACTCCAGTGTATAAGTCACAGCTTTTGCACTGTAAAATTTCAAATTGAGAAGGGATGTTTTGAGAAAGGGTTCGTTAGCTGGGATGATATAAAGGCATAGGAATTCATAGGAAAGAAAATGACGAATGCCGAGATTCAAAACGGTTCGAACTTCCTCTTAATCCTATTACCAGTTTTCCCAAGCTCAAGAGTTTTGAAAAGAATCTTCGTTATAAATGTATAAGGAGAGATCGGTCTACAAGATGAAACAGCTCGTGGACAGAAACGAAGGATATTTGGTGCAGAAATGAACGCCAGGTTAAGTTAGTTTTAAAAAAGGACGTGTTAATTCGTGTTAAAATAATGTCTTAATTAAATAAGAATAGCGCTATATCAAGGAGCCGGAGAAATACGTGAAAGTGTGTTTGTGGAAAGATGTAGGAGGAAGCAATGAACTGGGAAGTAAAATTATGTTGTTTGTGCATTATAAAAAAATAAACGACAAGCTCGTTAATCAAGGTTTTAAACAACATTATTATTTATTATTATTATTATTATTATTATATTATTATTATTATTATTATTAATATTATTATCATTATTATTATTTGAGAAATAGGATATTTATGAGACCTATTCATACGAAATAAACCCACCAAAGTTGCCACTATTTAGAAATTCAAGCTTCCAAAGATTATTAATATGTTCATTAGGAAGAAGTAAAAGAACGTAGAGAGAAACACACAAAAAAGAGATACCACTTATTAAAAAAAATGAATAAATTAGGACTCATACTCAAAGTGACCACCAAAATTTCTCACTATTATGTTTTCTGCTCTTCTCAGACGTATATTTTCTAGAGGTCTCCTTGGCAAAGTTATGGGTATTGGTTTCCCATTAGCATTTCCCAGAACGTCATTTGTCTTTCCAGATGCCACCAACAGACCCAGAGTCTCCACTATTTATTAGCAATAGCTGGTCTATAGTTCTTTCAAATTATATAGTCGTCGTCAATTATTTTTTTGAAATCGTAAATTCAGTTGCTTTCTCCATATTAGTCAATGTACTAATGCTTTTCAACACCGTCATGTGTAATTGTGTTGTGTTTATCTCTCCTGATGTTATGCTGTTAATGTCTATGTAATGATATGTTAATTGATGTACCTAATATTTGTAGATTGTAAATGAGATTTATCGTTTGTTGAAATGAAAATGATAGTTACACTCTCAAGCATTCACTATTATTATTATTATTATTATTATTATTATTATTATTATTATTATTATTATTATTATTATTATTATTATTATTATTATTATTTCAGTAGATGAACCCTATTCACACGGAACAAGCCCACCTAAGGGGCCACTGACTTGAAATTCAAACCTCCAAAGAATGTTGGTTTCAACCTCCCACCGCAGACCCCAACACTGTAGCAGTAACTGATCATGGTATACAGAGGCAGCGAATTTTTCATCGCCCTGGGGGAAACGCGAAACCTGCAACATCAGAGTGGCATGCCACGACGCTAAACACTATACCAGCTGACCAGATCGGGTGAATAATATAAGCTTTAATGAGCAGATTTACAAAACCAATCTTACTTTCAAAATTATTTTATAGAAAAATCTTTCAGTAGCGGCACTATCATCATCAAATAAGGAGTGATCCGACCTCCAGCTTAGTTGGGGCGCATGCTAAAATCTACAGTCAAAAAGATCCGTGTTTCACCATCGAAAATTAAAGTTAATACGCTATATTTTATTAGAAATAATTTTTTTCGTACTGCTTAACGTGCACATTATTAATTTTTTACATTTTCAGTCTAATGAATAAATCATAAATATCCTATCCTAAAATTCCTGTATCTTTAACTCAACGCAAAACACCTTCTTCAGACTTTTTTGTGTTTTCTCAGACCTTTCCTACCCCACCCCCAACAAGAACAACAACATTAAGAACAAGAACAACAACAAAGTAGGTTGTAGGCTTACTCCCGAGTAACCGAAAAGTGTCTGAGAGATAATAAAAATATAAATTCATGACCCTCCTCTGAGAGAGGAGCAGAATGTAATTCCTACTTTGATAATTACTGCTGCAGTTAATGACCAGTTTACTGTGCGCAATTTGCATCTAATTATAGGCTGGTGCTGACAGAATATGCAACAAAGCATTAGCATTGATTATGAACGCTACACTCCAGGGTAAGTGTAAACTAGCTTCCAGACGTGAACAGATGTTCAGGAATTTAAATATTTCCGGTGAACTAAGCAGCAGGAATTCATTATCTTTAATGCTATGTCTCATTAGAAGCGTCAAAGGGAAAGAATTGCTAGCGCCAAATATTTCATTATGAATATGACATGTTATCTGGTAAATGGGTCTAACTTTTTTAAATTGTACTCGAAAAACACCAGCTTTTTATGATTACAACTTTCACAAAACTTCTGATATATCGCACTTTATTCAAATGGATAGTTTGTCTAACAAAGCGTCTATGGCAAATAATATACCAATAAAAGTGGTCGATTTCTTAGTCAAGTTGAATATGACTTCAAAATTACTATTATTTATTTTTGGGGGGATATGTCACAGTCAACCTATTCCACTGGGTGGTTTTTATAGTGTGGGGTTCAGAGTTGCATCCTTCCTCCTTAGGAATCCATCACTTTTCTCACAATGTGCGCTGTTTCTAGAACCACACTGTTCTGCATGAGTCCTGGAGTTACTTCAGCCTCTAGTTTTTCCAGATTCGTTTTCAGGAATCTTGGGATTGTGCCTCCTAGTGTCCCTATGATTATGGATATACAATTACCACTGACATATCCCATATCCTTCTTATTTCTGTGTTCAGGTCTTGATACTTACCCATTTTTTCTCTCTCTCTCTCATCTACTCTAGCGGCCCATGGTATTGCGACATCAATGAGTGATACTTTCCTCTTGATTTTATCAATCAACGTCACGTCTGGTCGATTTGCACGTATCACCCTACCTGTTCTGATACCGTAGTCCTAAAGGAACTTTTTTTATTGGTCGTTTTCTATCACTCCTTCAGGTTGGTGCTCGTACCATTTATAACTGCAAGGTAGTAGCTGGTGTTTCTTGCATAGGTTCCAGTGGAGAGGGCTTTTGCCACTGAAGCATGCCTCTTTTTGTACTGGTTCTGTGCTATTATTATTATTATTTTTTATTCAATAGATGAAACTTATTCATATGGAACAAGCCCACCAAAAGGGCCACTGACTTGAAATTCCAGCTTCCAAAGAATGAAAACGATAGACGAAACGCACTGAAACAAATCAGCGAGTTGCGACACAAAACCAAAATAGAACGTTATGCCAGACCTCGAAAAGTCCATTTCCGAAACAGATATGTTGATTATACAGATCTAACGGGAGGAGTCTTGAGAACCTCAGAATGGATTCCAGGAAGACATCAGAAGTGATAAAACGATAAGAGTAACGATGGAAATCTCCGGGATAATGGATAAAAGCATTAAGAAGGGGTCCAGGCGAGGAGGAAGAAGATAGGGTAAGGAAGAACGGTATATTGGAGGATGAGGTGCAAAGTAAAGGAGAGAGAGAGAGAAGAGAGAGAGAGAGAGAGAGAGAGAGAGAGAGAGAGAGAGATTGATGCATTCATTGCAATTATTCTGGTGTTAAACAGCAAAGCTTATGTGTGTGTGTGTGAGAGAGAGAGAGAGAGAGAGAGAGAGAGAGAGAGAGAGAGAGAGATTGTCCAATAATGAATATGGAATCAGATTTTTTTTTTTACATATATTCACCTGTTTCTCGCTCAACAAGAGTTAATCCGATTGCTTTTTTCTGGGTTTCCTGTCAGAATAAAATGGAAAATCAAAGAAGTGAGAGCATATTTTGAAAAACATGTTTAATCAGACTACCTAGGTCTATCATACTTATTCCCGACCGACCTCAAGCAAGGGTTTGTGCTGGCATAAAGCCAACGTTATCTTAAACCACACAAATGATAGAATTAGATAACAAAGTATATATCTTCTTTGTTAAGAATTTTGCTCCAAGAGTGATTTTCAAGACACAAAATGCACCGAATTCTCGTAATCAAATACCTTCATCTTAGGCCTATAAACCCATTCCATATGGGAATCCGTAGAATATCTAGGTATTTATTGCTCCCTAGTGGAATGGCATTTGCAAATTACTTTTCCCGCCCGAGGAAAGACTCCCCAAGCGCTTCCTTGGGAGTTCAGACAGCCTGGTTTTGTCACGCGTGTCTGATTTAAAGTCCTCTAAGGAGGAAAGGTACTTGGGGGGAATGTGCGCTGATGGGAAGAATAAGGACACTACGATGGGAGGGAGTGAGAGAAGGGGGAGAAGGGAACACGGGTCGTGAGAAAAAAAATAAAAAAAATAGATAAATAAACTGAGTCTATCATGCCGTTGGGGATGGGACCATTCGAAGCGGCCGATTCGCCGTCGACAATTAGCCACCCCCAGTTCGCCTCCGAGGACGCTTTGCTGCCGCCTATTCGTCACGGAGGACTATTCGCCTTCGCAAATAAGTCGTTTGTTTTCTTGTTTTGATTTATGTTGTTTGGTTGTTAAATGTAATGGATACGCTTTTTCCAGAAAAGGTCGTTTTTTATAGTTTTTAAAAACCATAGAAATCAAAATTATTTCTTTACCTAATATTTTTTTCCAGTCTCCCTCAAGTCTTCAAAATGGAAACAGACATTCTTAGCAAACGTGGAACAAAGAAGTTTCGACACGATGGCTTTATATACGTTTTTAATGAATCATCCAAAAGTGATCCAAGCATCAAATTTTGGCGCTGTGAACAAAGGGGGCAATGCAATGGACGGATCCACACCAAGAATAGTGCTGTAATAATGAAGACAAATGAACTTACCCATTCTGCTTCTGGAGCCAGTGTACAAATTGCCAAAGTGAAAGCAAATTTAAAACACCTAGCAGAAGAATCACAGGGAGTATCTGTGTTTCTTATTAAATGAAATGTATAGCTGATGTGCCTTCGTCAGTCCAAGCATCTTTACCAACGTTAAGTAGCATGAAGAAAATAATTCGACAAAAAAGGTATGATATTAGCTTAGCCCTAGCAAACCCTACTGATCTTCAGCAGTTGGCGATTCCAACTGCATATAAAATGTACAAACCTGATAACATGAGAGAAAATAATTTTCTTTTGGCTGATAGTGGCTTTTGTAACACATCGTAACCTTGACATCTACACAGAAGCACTTGCAGACATTTAGCCTCAAGAACTGTTACCAATACTAGATTGGTTTGAATTGAATAATATTGGTATCTACAATAGGCGCGGCAGTTACCGAAGGGTACCTTTGTTTCCCCATGATATGTGGTCGCAATATGAGACAACTTTAAATGATGAAGATCGCACAAATAAACACGCAGAAGCAGCTCATCGAAGAATTGCTTTTGAACTCGGAGCTGTAACCACCCAACCATACGGAAATTCATAGGAACTTTAATGAAATTACAAAAAGGAAGAGATTTATATATGGAACAGCTGATAGCGGGGTGTCCACCACCATTAAAGCTAAAAAAAAATATCGAAACGGGGAGAATAGAATAAAAAATAAATTGTTCTCGAATACAACGGTAAAAGAGACGCTTTGGAATATCTCAGAGGAATAGCCCATAACTATCAAATGAACTTAAGTTTCTATTTCTTTTATTTTTGTTTGCTTTTTATTATTTTTTTTATGATTTTTTGGAGTAAACCAATAGCATTTATTACAATGTTGGAATATCTTGAAGATCTTTTAACTTGTTTCATAAGCCAGTTGATTGTTTGTTTGTTTTTTATTTTTAATTTGGACCTAGTAGTAGTAAAGATAAAATTAACTAAAAAGGTGGAAAGTTGTAGAGGGAAAACACTATTTATATTTCTGGTGGCTAATTTGTCGACGGCGAATCGAATCGTCACCAACCCTATGCCGTTGTATGTCTCAAGGCTTCCAAGAATACTTTGAAGAGGGATTCCTATGATAGGTTTCTATAATAAAGAGAAGCAGCCGCAACGGCTATGAATTTATTTCAAATTATACACACAGATCTATCTTATATATACTTACTATATATATATATATATATATATATATATATATATATATATATATATATATATATATAAATATATATATGTAGTATGTATTCTACGATCAGTGCTTCCACTAGCCGAAATGAAAAATTCCTTGTAGGGGTGGCTGCTAAAATTCCTTGATTTTCCTCGACAGCCAGTTAATTTTCCTTGATTCTTCCTTGACTAATTTTAGACATTCACATACAGAAAAAATAATAGTAGAATACACTAACTAATTTCAAGCACTTACAGTAAATTTCACAGAACAATTGGGGATAAATAAAAAAAATCTAAATACATCTTATTACGTTTACTCTCAGAAACAAAATACATGGGTAACCAGTTTAAATTCAGAAAACATGAAAAAGAAAACAAAAAAAAATCATGCAGCTGCCCTTTCTCTCACATGCAACTAATTATAATATTTTTTTTTGGTGGGGGGGGTTGACAATATGAAACCTATACAGATTTCTATCACTTACACTCTGGAATATAAACTGAAATTACTCAAAATATATGTGAAATAATATATATTAGGAAAAGATTTTAGATAAGAAATGAGATACTTAAGTGAATCTTTCTGATTCATGATACAAACATAATAGATTCTTGAACAGTGTACTCCAGAATACTTTTCAGATTTTAGCAGTTTAACCATACTAATTACTGGCAAACGGTCGATCTGATTGGAGGAGGAAGAGGAGAGGATAGCAAAAGATAGTCACCAGATTCTTGATATAGCAAACCGTTACTGTGTTTAAGGGCTTCAAGAAACTGATTTCGTAGTTGTTGAGTTTCTTCATCATCTGCATTAGTCTTCATTTTTTTCTTGTGCAGGCTGATCATGGCTTTTGGAGGGTCATAGCTTCCTGTACAAGTTTTTTCCTTGGCCTGCATAGTTAGTTTTGTAGTAAGAAGTCCTATAGACTTTGTTGCTTGAGAGCTGATCGGTGATCATCTTTTATTAGTAGTAAATGGCTGAACACCCTCTCAACCGATGCATTAAAATACGGAAACGACAAAAGAATGCTAATGAACTTTCTTAACTCTGGGTATGTATGAGATCCTGTCACATTTTTTTCATAAAATATGACATGCCAGTAATCCATGAAGCTCATGTTGGCACTAAGTTTAGGATTCATAGCTTGCTGTCGCCATTCCAAATCAAGTTCCTGAGCATTAATGTCATCACTCATATATGGGAATCGTGTCACTATGGATGTTAAACTAGGTACACTCAAATTGTAAGCAACTTCAGGGTACAAGCAGGATAAAAAGTAAAAAATATTCAATTCCGTCAAATCTTCCTTGAATTTGTTTACATTCGACAAGGAAATTTTTGCAATGTGTATAAAACAACACAACCATATTGTGATCTTCTCCCATTTCTGTTGCTATACTCCGAATTGTAGCTGATCCCTTTAATCCAAGATAAACCTTCTTTAAGGGTACATGATATTTTTCATTACTTGGATCAATACGCTTTATATCTGCACCACGCACATAGCTAAGTTCCATAAAATCAGAACACATATTCATAATGAGAGAGGTAAGTTCTTTTCTAAGTTGATGTAACAGAGGCATTTCACTCTGAAATAGCAAATTGAATGCTGCAAGCCTTCCGAGTTGAAAGATAAAAAACTCTAAATAAGCTTCAGTGAACTTATTATTCAAGCTTTTTCAAAATGTTTTCATTGGTGTATGTGGGATCTTCTAATCCTACTTGAGTGAAATAAAGTTTCAACGGTTCATATTGCTCTAAAATGCGATCCACACACATTTTCAAAGATAACCATCTTGTCCTACCTGCTCTCAAAATTTTGTGTTTTTCAACCTGGAAAAAATCTTGGAATTCTCGAAAGGCTTCTATTCTCTGAGAAGACATGTGGAAGTGGGAATAAATGTTCCTACAAAGGTCTTCCAAAGATTTTGGTAATTTCTGTGAAGCATAGGATGAGCATAAATGTATCAGATGACATGAACATTCACTGGTAAAATCCAAGGACAGTCTTTGATGAATAATTGGGAAACAGAATGATGTTTACCAAACATGACATTACAGGTATCGGCACAAAATCCAATCACATTTGTCATAGGGATGTTGCAGGATGTCATGCACGCCTTAATTTTACCATAAATAGTATCAGCTTTACCGTTGGGCAATTCAATGAGGTCTACAAAAACACATTTCATTTCAAATGAATTTGCATCAAAAAAAGTTCCCAAAATTGCTAATTGCGATGTAGTTGACTTGTCAGTTGTTTCATCTATCACAACTGAAAACCTATGTTGCTGAAGCTCTATATTTTCTCTCAGAAAGTGAAAACGAAGCACTTGCCTGATGATATTGGTAGCTTTTTGCTTTCCCAAAGTTACCTTCTTCAAAACCTCATCCGCTGGAAACAAATCTCGAAGGAAAGGTAGGAAATTTTCACACATGCTGATTGGCATATCATTTTCAGCAATGAAGCTACATATCTTAATTTCCATTTTTGCTGCTGCATCCATTGATGGTCCCATATAACCACCCTGATGCTGGGGCGAGACTTTGCTAAACTTGCACTTCTTTTCGCATTATCACTATGGGTCTTTGGTTTTCACTATGACCGAATTAATGAAGTTTTAGCACACGAAAGTTTTACACTGCATACTTCAACAAAACGGCACATTGTTTTTTTTCCCTCTACTTGTCTTTTTCTTCAACCATGTTTGAAAACAGGACTTGTCAACCCAAGTGTCCAAAAACTTTTGCTCAAATTTCTTTTTCTTCTTAACGGCCTGCACTTTCCCTTGCTTTTCTTTGTCTGTATCATAGTCATTCTCACTACTACTGGCCATTTTTGTTGCCATCTGAAAGAAAGATCCGGGAAAAAAGGTAAATTCTCCATCCCACAATCAGGCAATGTCATTTTCACTTAGATCATGGCAATACTTATCAACAATAAAGTTGATTATGTAGTTGATCATATGGATCAACAGCAAAAGATTTAATTTTGTTGTTAGTAAGCATGGCCATTTCATTGTGTTCATGAATCACCTAAAATGGGATTGAGAATTTACCTCTAAGTAATAACCGATACTTTCGGCAAAGAGCAAAGACTAACTGAGACACTGAGTTATGAAACTTCAAGAGATGGTGCGTTGCGTTACTTGTGTGTGTACAGGAATGGGACATGTATCATTCAGGTGGCAACATAACGAAACAGGCAGTGGAAGATGGAGGCAAAGTTGTGCAATAATGATTTGATGCCAAGCTGTTTGAAAAAGAGGGCATATAACGTTCTTTGATGATATTGTAATTTAGCCAATATAGGCTATACTTCTTTAGAATGCATTATCTATATTTCATTTCTATAATATGAGTTTTTAAGAATCTTCGTGGACATTTCTGAAAATAAAAAAAATTTCCTTGACAAATCCTGGAAAAAACATTAAAATTCCTTGAAAATTCCCATGAAATTTAAAATTCCTTGAAGTTCTCCTTGATGACCCTAAAATTCCTTGAATCAAGGAAAATTCCTTGAAAGTGGAAACTGTCTCACTGTCTACGATAGCCCATCTGGAGCTACGGAACTGTTAAGTGAAGAACTCATTGCGTACGGTTATCTCATGTAACACAGACGCATGAGCGCGCGCGCGCACACCTACACGTGTATACACCCACATATTTATTTGTAGAAGAGAGAGATATGCAATTACGATCATTTTAAGCAGTTTTTCCAACTGAAATTTTCAACCATGAAAACTGCATAAATACCATAAGAGGTTCAACAATGACTGTCGAATTTATCTGTGTACTAGTATACCAGAGAAGAAAAGTATACTATCCAGTATACTACCAAGTCTATGTAGTTCGGCCTCCTACCACCAGAGCGGCGCTCCTCCATAAAAAGCCTGATACAGTTGTTTTTGATTAAGTGGCTAGTGAATCTTACCCTTTTCTCCGTTCATAATCTTCGTAATCGTACATTGTTGAGCTTATTATTGCGGAAATGGACTCGGGAATCCTTCAAGAGACAATAGGATAACATTTTAAAGGTAAACAAAGCATCCTGAGCTTTATTTGTCTAGGGTTTCGTATTAGTCGGACGAATGTCTTGTCAGCTGTAGAAACGCGTTTTCAGTCAACATTTTCGGCATATATACCACATAATTGGAGTGACGATTTAACTTTTGTTATCAGAATGTCATTATTCTTGTATGTATCCCATATTATAACGTTTAAAATATTATGTTCATTTTGAAATACGCTTAGTAGCAAGTAGACCTAGACCTAGGCTGATAGGCTACTGGTTGCGTCGACGAGTCTTCGTCTTCCAAACGTGTTACATTGATGCACAAATCATTAAAAGGTCTTTGCAGTAGGTAGACCTGCAGGATACTGTCTATGCAATACGTTTTTCAATTCTGAACACGTAAAAGTAGCGTTAGAGTTGTTCAGCAAAAATGCATGCCATGAGACGGGGTTTTCAACGACATGCCAAAATGTCACTCTTCGTTCGTGTATTTCAATCCGACGAAAATAACCAACGCAAATTTTCTTTAGGTAGATCTAGGTAATAACTCCGCTTTCTGGTATTTCCTTGGAAATTACAGTTTCCTGTAGTATTTGGGTTGCTTATTAAGAATTTGCTGTTATTTTTAGGGGGTCACTGTAATTAAACCAACCCCCAGAGATTAGTACTAAACACGGCGAAATACATCGGAGCCCCAATCCCTAGTGGCTGTCGTTTCACGGAAACGTTCCTTGCAGTCCGTGTGGAGTTATTGCTTAGAATTACTTTTTTTTTTTTTAATTCGATCCAAAGTAGAGTTGTATTTCTGTATGTGTAACAAATCCTGGCATTAATTTGTTTTCATCAGCGATATGTCTCACAGACTGGTAATGGCTAGAAAGTGAAGTTACAGACTGGTAATGGGTAAAAAGTGAAGTTACAGACTGGTAATGGCTAAAAAGTGAAGTTACAGACTGGTAATGGCTAGAATGTGAAGTTTGGTAGCTTAGGCTACACCTACGAGTGTGCCCTCAAGCTATCATTCGGGAAAAAGCTCTTATCACTTAAACATTATTATTTTTAAGTTAACCTTGATTTGGAATGTGTGGAAATAACGTATCTGTGGCAAAAGTGATTGAATCATCATACCCAGAAAAACATAGCCATTCAAGAATGGTAACAACACAGACAAAATCTTGGCTTGAAAATGCTATGCCGATACCCACGATTCTGCGGGAATTTTTTTTTATTGTTTTGTTCGTCATTAAATGAGAATTCTATTCCAAATAAGTCAAATTTCTTTATTTATTTGACAATTCTCGCTAAATATAATTCCCAAGCCGTCGGTTTGTTTACATCTGCTGAGCATGGCGGAAAAAAAAAATATTTTGCTGAACGCGAACCATTTACTAAACAAAGCTCCCGGTTTAACCACATTAGCTGAACATGCTATACAAAATGTTTGTTTGTTTGTATGGTGTTTTTACGTTGCATGGAACCAGTGGTTATTCAGCAACGGGACCAACGGCTTTACGTGACCTCTGAACCACGTCGAGAGTGAACTTCTATCACCAGAAATACACATCTCCCACTCCTCAATGGAATGGCCGAGAATCGAACCCGCGACCACCGAGGTGAGAAGCAACACCAAACCAACCACGCCAGTGAGGCGCACTATACAAAATGTAGTCTGTTAAACGAAAGTGAAACCGCAATTTTCGAAGCGCTACTGAGTGAGATCAAACAACACGTTTAATTTATTTAGTTCGTTATGCCAGCTCTCCAGGTAGGATAAGCGACACGCTTGTGCCTCATATTTTTTCTGTTTCCGTCTGTCATTCCAGTCTGGGAAGAACATTGCCATCCTATTTCAGTCCAGCAATTAGCTTTTATTTCTTGATTTCCTTTTGCTATAATCCTTCATTTTGACATATACTGGCTGCCTGTTTTTAATAAACACAAATAAATTTGCCCGTATCAAACATCTCTGTGCTGTCTATCAAGTGACTTGTAGAGGAGCCCAGAGGTTTGGCCTATCCGTCATAGCAGCTTGGCGTTATCAGCGTTACTAGCGCTGCTCTAATAACGTCGAGACTGACGCTAGAAATCCCTGACGCTCATGTAACGCGTCTTAACCTAACGATAGTAACGCTCGTGTAGTCCAAATCAGTGTTGCCGTTGTATCCGCATAAAGTTTCCGCAAGCGCTTAGTTACGTTTTTCAAGCTATGCTTGTTTACTTTTGGCCTTCTATACGAAAACAAAGAAATCGAAATTCTCACCTTACTCGGTAAACTAAATTATTTAATTTTCTAATTGTGAACAATGTGTCATCCGAGTCTGTCACTGATGTGTAATATCTGAATCGATGTGTTCGTCACTATTTGACCATATAATTATGCACTGTTCCTCGGCATTATTACTAACATTTTGAGGCTGTCACATATTATAACACTATTGTCTGCATTGATGTCATCACTATCTGACGATATAATCATGCATGTTCCTCGTCATCATTATCAACATTTTGAGGCTGCGTGTCACATAACATAACACTATTGTCTTGCTCCATTTTTATTTTATTTTTTTTTTTTTCAGTTCCGCCTGTGTCGAATTTCGACTCAGAAACTATAACTGGTTCACTTAAGGTAGATTCTTGGATGAGCCGTATGCTTACGAGACGTTTGTTTGGCAGCCGCTGATTGGCTGGTACCGGAAGGTAGGTAGCTCCCAGCCAATCAGCGCCCACCAAACAAACGTCTCGTAGGCATAGGGCTCACCAAGAATCCCCTTAACCTTAAGAACAGATATAGTTCTGGTGATCCATGATGTCGATGACGTCACATGAAAGTGCTCTAGTGTATAGAGCTTATGTTTCTTTGGTTTTTTAATACGTACATTAAGTTCAAGGGTTGCGTGGTTTTTGTGGTTATTTACTTTTGTGGCATATCCAAAGTGAGGATAATTCTAGTTTTGTTAAGTTATCCATTTGTTTTGTATGAAGTCCGTTTTTTCGTTTGAGTATGTGTTCGGAGTTCGGATACAACTTAAGTGGAAGAATTATTGTGACTATTATTGTCAACTTAGGTTTAAGAATTATTGTGACTATTAGTGTTTATCAAAAAAATATTGATTATTTAACTGTGTCATTATATCATTTATATTATTGAATCTAATTCCTTTTTCCCATTTAGAAGTGTCCTCCCTGATTACCATCTTACAGCCGATTATTTATTTCTTTGTTTGTTGTTTATTGCAGAGAACGAACATTGTGTTTTCATGCTAGATTTTTTGCGGCTAAGACTGTTATTGTTTATTGTTTTGTCCATGTTGGTTTCATGCCGATGTACACCGAGGCACTTGCCGGGTCTTTTGGATCAAAGTTACTTAATTAGCAATAATGACAAGGTAGAGGTGAGTACAGTAGAGCATCGGTTCTCGACGATAATTCGTTCCAGAAGGAGCGTCGAAATTCGATTATTTCGAGAACTGAATCAAGTTTTTCCCCCATCAAAGAAAATAACTGAAAATGGAGTTCAATCCGTTCTTGACCATCAGTTATTACCCTAACCTTGCCTTTTTATACAATACATTACATGTAAATTACAACTAAATAAGTTAAAAGTTAAATAAATATCATGTTAAACGTGCATTTATAATTTTAAATGTATAATATACAGTACAAAAGAAAACTAGCCTGCGTCCAACCGATTGTTGACCAAGCGCCATAGGCTACCTAGGTAAATAGTAAGTAGAACGTAGTGTAGTGGGTAGGCATAAAACGTGTTGCTAACATAATAAAAACATTGAAAAGCAACAAGTCTAATTATTACAGTAAATTAATAAACTATTAAAATTAAAAACCCAATATATATTTATCAAAAACTTGCAAAAATTTGCCTACAGTAAGTCGGCATGTAAACAAAGCATAGCACAGCCCTGTGGTTTATATCGGGACTATGGTAGTAAACAAACAAACCTATCGTTTACATTCGATATTAATTTATGGTAAATCTTTAACGGAGTCGACTGCAATACTGTATACAAAATTGCTTGAAAATTATCTTTCAGTAAATGTAATGTTATGATACTAACGATTTTGTTTCATAAATGTCCTTATAAAAAAAGGTGCGTCTTTTACGGCAAATTGTCCAATATCAGGGCTGGTTTCAAGCTTATTGGACTTTGACAATTATTATGGTACTGCATGGTACATATATATGTACCGTATAAGTAAAAGAATCTTCTTAATGTCTTAATTACTATACCATTACGTACCAGCATCTCTTGAGTTTAATATCAAGCTAACCTCTTTTTTTTTGTTTTTTTTTTTTTTACGAGGAAGCTTATAAACCAAGCATACAGATTGTGTTCGTTACCGCACACGCGTTGCATATGTAAACTGTGTCACTACCAGACCTCATACGTAAACATTGACGTCATTTTACAGTAGCCATAAAAGCAATCGTCTTAATTTCTTATAAGTTATTCTATACCATAGCGGCTTCTCTGATTAAGCTAAGGCTAACCTCCTCTTACTAGCAAGCTTAACAAAGATTAAGATTGCGTTCGCTACCGAACTGCACACGTTTTACGTATTGGACCAGTGGTTTCACTACCAAATCTCACACGTAAATAATCGGACGTATTTTTTAACAGTAGACAGGCAAAAGAATCTACTTAATTTTCTATAATTAACTGTATACCGTAAACCTCTTCTTTACCGGCACGCTTAAAAAGCTTAGATTGCGTTGCTACCGAACCGAACATGTTACGTATGTAACTGGTTTCACTACCAAATCTTACACGTAAACATTGACGTATTACAGTACGACATAAAAGATTTTTTCATAATTTCTTAATTACTACGCACTAATATGGCATAGTGGCTTCTCTGATATAAGCTATGACTAAACTACTTCTTTACCGGCAAGCTTAACAAAGCTTAAAGATGCATTCGCTACCGAGCCGCACATGTAACCTACGTACGTAACATTGCCTTCACTCCAAACCTAACACTTACTGTAAATACGTATTGCATTTGCTACTGAAACGCGCGCCTCAAGTGTGAGCATGGGTTTAGAATATGTCTACGCTTGAAAAAAAATCAAGCAAGGGTGCTTGATTAAATCTTTTTTTCGCTCATCACTTTCATGCAGAGGAGAGGATAGACGAAACTTAAGGTTTATTTTGGAGTTGGAAATGATGGAAACATTTTGAAGAAGGAAAACGCGAGATGCCATGTAAACTTTTTCCATTTCAGAGATTAACATTAGCAAAAGTTTTAACAGATAGCCGGTAGTAATGTTGGGACCCATGATGAATCAAAAGGTAACTGCGTATAGAGTTGATAACACCGAAAAAGCAAACGAAATGCGCGCAAGGTGTACAAGACACGACACATGTTTGAATGTTTGTAATCATTAGTTGCAGACTTTAAACAATGCTGAGTGGCGTCACCAGTGTTACCAACCGTTTTGCTAAATTATGCTAGTCGGTCCAAGCAAGAATTTATGCCAAATATGGTGCAATTTTGTGCCAGAATTATGCTATTAATCTATCATTATCTCATTTCTCTAATACATTTGAGCTAAAACAACGATGTAATGGAAATTGTTTAAAACATTATATATTAGGTGAAATGATACAAAGTGACGAACAGACAATATAACTAATAATTTGATTATCTTTACATGTTAGGAAACTCGTAATAAAACACCATTTTTCTTTAATAGATCACATACGCAATCACTAGTACACTATTTGATATGCAATCGCTATTATACTATTTGACAAATGTGTAAAGATCACACATACAAATGTGAAGAAAAACAAAAAATTTTACTTATTACTGCATCATTATCATGCCACGAAGAACCATTTTTCTTTAACAGGTCACATAAACAATTAATAAATACTTGAAAATGTGTGAAAATTACTTCAAATATAACATTTTGTTATTTACTGATATTTACTGAAAAATTAAAACTAAAGAAAAAGGTAAACAAACAAACAGTCTCTACTCAAGAAGAAAAGCATACGTACTTATTACTTTATCATTATCATGCCACTGAAACACTATTTTTCTTTAAGAGATCACATACACAGTGAATAAATACTTGAAAATTGTGTGAAAATCACTACAGACATAATTAAAATTTTGATAACTACTGAAAAAAATAAACTTAAAAAAAAGGAAAAAAAAAGTAATTCTTT
>NC_087202.1:84440464-84445464 GCF_015104395.2 Macrobrachium nipponense | reverse complement strand
GGACACTTGGGAGGTCCCTTGCCCGCCCTGTTCCCGGAGGACACGTGGCGTGTCCTGCCTGCCCGTCCCAGGACACACAGCATGCCCCACCCACCCGTCCGGGACGTGTGGCGGGCCCCCCCAACCCCATCCCGGGAAACGTGGGGCGCCACTCCGCCCCGCCCGTCCCGGGACCTGTGGTGGGCACCCGCACGACCCAGGACGCGTTGCAGGCCCTGCCCGCCCATCCCCGGACACATAGCGGGCCCTGCCCTCCCGTCCATGGACTCATGGCTGACACCCCCCCTCCCCCATCTGTCCCGGGACGCTTGGGCGGGCCCCACCCGCCCATCCTGGGACACGTGTGGGAGCCCCGCCCGCCTGTCCCGGGATGCATGGCAGGCCCTGCCCGCCTGTCCCGGGATGCGTGGTTGACCCCGCCTGCCCGTCCCGGGATGCATGGCGGGCCCCACACACCCGTCCTGGGATGCTGGTGGCCCCTCCCCGCCCATCCCGGGATGCGTGGCGACTCGCCTTCCTGTCCTGTCATAGAAAACACCTTTGCTTAGTCCTAGAACCAGAATATGCCACTGACTCCTTCCAATTCTCCTGGGGCTTCTCTGAATCCTTTCAGTTCTCCTGAGGCTTCTCTGAATCCTTTCAGTTCTCAAGGGGTCTCTGCCAACCGCGACTGTTAGTTCCTTATCCTCTCACATATGGCATCGTTTCTCTCCCCAATTTTCCTTCGTCTTTTCATCAGTGGCTGATTTTCATCTGTGATCTTGAGAGAACCCAGCCATGGCTACTTATTGCCATGCCGGTCCCAAGTCCGGATAAATGGGGAGGGTTGGGTGTGGGCTCGTAACCTACATCATAAAAAGATACCCCTACGACAGAAACTGATACAGTTGGGGTTGCGAACATTGGGAGATGTGAGCTTCACCATGGTCCTGTAGGATACTAATGAGGCCCGAGCCAGGGTGGCCATGGACCTTGGTCCCTTACTCGAACTGGCTCATATGATGCTTTCCTCCCAAACCCTCAAGACATTGGTGGGAGGAGGTTGGTGGAAGATGGTCACAGAAGTGCCTCACCAGAAGGGAGTCGGCCACCCTTCAACACAAAAGAAAGTTGTCGAGTTGGATGTCTAAATGCGAGAACAATGTATATGACCAGGAAGATCAAGTTTAGTGGCACAGGAAATCAAGAGATGCAACTTGGAAATTGCTGGATTGAGTGAAACTAGGTGGCTTGGGTGTGGAAAAATAAGAATAGAGGATGTGTTGTTCATCTATTCTGGTAAAGACCAGGGAGAACATGAGAGAGGTGTAGCAATTGCTTTAAGTAAGAAAGCTGAAAAAAATGTTGGAGCATTATGAATGTATTGATGAGAAGAAACAGTCACTTGCAGGTTGCAAGGTAAATAAATACAACATCACCGTTATACAGGTGTATGCCCCCTACTGAAGAGAGTGGCGAAGAAGAGAAGGATGAATTCTATGAAAGCTAACTGGAGTTATCAGAGGGTTAGAAGACATGATATGTTGTTGCTGATGGGGGATTTTAACGCTAAAGTAGGAAGAGAGTATGGTGGCTTTCAGGGAACAATTGGAAAATTTGGAATTGATTGGAGTAAGAAATGATAATGGGAGAAGACTCCTAGAGCTATGTGGTGCATCTGGGTTATCTATAACAACACATATTTCAACCATAAATTAGAGCACAAAACTATATGGGTGTCGCCAAATGGATTGGTACAAATTTGATTGATTATGTTATTGTAAATCAGAAATGAGAGAAGTCTATATTAGACACCAGAACTTTTAGGGGCTGCCGTGTTCCTTCTGACCACAAACTCGTAATATCCAAGATTAGAATAAAGTTACAGGCCAATCAAAAAAGGAGAAACTATAAAGTTTGATGTGGATAAGTTGAGAAATGAAAAGAGTTTAAACAACAGTATGAGGTGAAGGTAGGAGGCAAATTTGCGGCATTAATTGGTATGGAAAATATGGATATGGATTCAAAGGAATCCTGGGCAATATTAAGTTCGGATACTAAGGACGTAGCAACAGAGGTGTTAGGTTATAAGAGAAGTAACAGCAAACCTTGGTTCAGTGATGAAGCAAAAGTTTTAAGTGAAGAGCAACAAAGGTTGAGAGTTCAAATGGACGATGAACAAGACCTAGAGAAGAAACCACAACTAAAAAGACGAAGAAATTGAAAGCTGACAGAACTAAGTGATAGGATGAAGCATGACCAAACATGTTTTGGAAAGAAAGAGCTACCGAAGTTGAAGTAGCTATGGAAACTGGCGAGAGCTGGGCTATGTTTGCAGTTGTGAGATTCTTGAGGAACGCAAGCCAGAAAAAGTTGGAGGAGTGATGGGATGTTGGATGAAGATGGGAACTTGGTCACAGACGAAATGGAGAAAAGGAATCTGTTTGCAAGGTATTTTGAAAGACTCCTAAATGTTGATACTACCGGCAGGGATGAGTGCATTGCAGATTTAAACGAGGCACTGGAGGTACAAGAAGAAGATATTAGTGCAGAAGAGGTGAAAGAGGCCTTAAAATCTGTAAAAAATGGAAAAACTGCTGGCTTGAGTGGGATAACTGCAGAGATGCTAAAAGCAGGAGGACGAAGGCTGATCGAGGCATTAAGAGTTGTTTTTAACATAGTTTGGAAAACAGAGGTGGTACCAAATGATTGGGAAAGGCAATTATGATACCAATATATAAAAATAAGGGAAGCAAAAGGGAGTGTGGTAACTATCGGGGCATAAGTTTACTGTCAGTCCCAGGGAAGATATTCATGAGAGTAATACTTAACAGAATAAGACCTATAGTAGAAGAGAAACTTAGAGAACAGCAGTGTGGTTTTAGAAGTGGAAGGTCAACAGTGGATCAAATTTTCACCTTAAGACAGATAATTGAGAAGAGATGGGAGTATGCAAAGCCAATATTCTGTGCTTTTATAGACTTGGAGAAAGCGTATGATTCAGTATGGAGAGAATGTGGAGAGTGGCAGAACACTAGGCAGACCAAGAACGAGGTGGATAGACATAATTGTCAGGGATCTTGAGGATGAAATCCAAAACTTAGAGGAAACAAGGGAAATGGCTCGGGATAGAGACAGATGGAGAGGAACTGTATCAGCCTTATGCCACTGGCCAGTGGCGAGAAGATAAAGTAAAGTAAGTAAGATCTTGAGGATCTTGTCTTCCAGCTGCCAATTTTCCCTCTTTTCTTAATCGTTCTCCCTCTTCAGGAACAACGTGTCAGCTTCGAGCGAGTAGGCCCTTTCTTGCCAGGCCTGCTGTTGCAACACTGAGTGATCTGGATCACACGAGTGTGTTCTTCCCTTCCGCCCGCCTTCTGAATCTCTTCATTGTTGTCGAGCCTCTGTTGCAGCTGAAGAATTATCTGCCACGCGTCCAGGGACGGGTGGGTGGGGCTCGCCACACGTCCCGGGACGGGCGGGCGGGGCCCGCTACACATCCCGGGGCGTGTGGCGGGCCTCGCCCGCCTGTCCCTTCATAGACAACACCTTTGCTTAGTCTTAGCAACCAGAATGTGCCACTGACTCCTTCCAATTCTCCTTGGGCTTCTCTGAATCCTTTTAGTTCTCCTGATGCTTCTCTGAATCCTGTCAGTTCTCCTGAGGCTTCTCTGAATCCTTTCAGTTTTCCTGGGACTTCTCTGAACCTGGCACTCCACAAATCCTGTCCTTTTCCTCACGCTTTCTTCGATCCTCCCATCTTCCTTTCCCTTTCAGGAATCAATAAAAATTAAGAAAACATTTTAGCATATTTATTTCCTTGCAACTTCAACTTCCTTCAAGGATCAACAAAGCAAACTTATTACAAATAAACATTAAACTTTCCATACAACAAACATTGTCCTGAAATTTTTCACATCTCATCCGTCTTTGTGAGGCCAGCGCCATTCCTTGAAGATCGCGCCATTCCTTGTAGATCGCGCCATTCCTTGAAGACAAACAGCTGCTCCTTCAGTTTCAAGTTGTCTTTCTCCAGGCATCTGTTTTTCCCCCTGCAGGTTCTTCAGGTTGTAGACCAATTTCTCCTTCGCTCCTCGCAGCTGTCCAACCTCATCTTCCAGCTTTTCGTTCCGTTCACCCTGAACACTGGTCTTCCTCTCCTGCCATGATTTCCTTTCTCCAGAAGGCATGTCAGCTCCTTCCTCTTGAGTTTTGCAGCCTCAACTTCACACTGGAGTCCACACTTTTCCTTCCTGAGGTCTTCCACTTCCTTCTGCAGGCGCTCGAACCTGACCTCGACATCTTTCCTGCAGGATTTGCACTTTTTGGTCGCGTCCTTTTGTTCCTGGATGAGCCTCGCCATCAGCGCCACTTCTTCGCTTTTTAACTGCAGGTCTTTCTTCTTCTGTCGTACGAGTTCCTCTTGCCTCTCAACCTGGTTGTTTGCCTCTGCCAACCGCAATGTTAGTTCCCTTATCCTCTCACATAGGGCATCGTTTCTCTCCCCAATTTCCTTTGTCTTTTCCATCAGCAGCTGATTTTCATCTGTGATCTTGAGGATCTTGTCTTCCAGCTGCCGATTTTCCCTCTTTTCTTGGTTGTTCACCCTCTTCAGGAACAACGTGTCAGCTTCGAGCGAGTAGGCCCCTTTCTTGCCATGCCTGCTGTGCAACACCTCCTGAGTGATCTGGATCACACGAGTGTGTTCTTCCTTCCGCCCGCCCTTATAATCTCTTCACTGTTGTCGAGCCTCTGTTGGAGCTGAAGAATTATCCTGTCCAAGTTCACCTGCTGCTCTCTCTGGCACCGGATGGTGTCTCGCCAAGCCGCAATTCTCTCCTTCAGTTCCTTCTTGGGCTGTTCAACTCCATCAGCAGTAGTCGGGAAGAACCTCACCAGTGAATAGGCAGCCACAATAAACAAGATGGCTATTCCTGCGTTAGACTTATCTCCGTATTTCGAACAGTATCTGGACATACCCAGTTTACATACTCTCCTCTCATTCTCACTCGATTTTTCGT
>NC_087202.1:84432964-84435464 GCF_015104395.2 Macrobrachium nipponense | reverse complement strand
ATAATATATATATATATATATATATATATATATATTATATATATATATATTATATATATAATATATATTATATTATATATATATATAATATATATATAATATATAGACATATATATATATATATATATATATATATATATATATATATGATATGTTATGTATGTATGTATGTATGTATGTATGTATGTATATATATATATATATATATATATATATATATATATATATATATATGTATATATATATATATCTGTGTGTGTAAGTAAATTCTGGTAAAACAGGACGTGTCTCAAGAATAAAGGGTCATTAAAACACTCTGGATTAAAGCTAAGGACACTATTTCGGTGGATTAACTTCCACCTTATCAAGTTAGTCCACCGAAATATAGTCCTTTGCTCTAAACCATGTTTTAATGGGCCTTTGAAATATTGCCAAGAATATTTGACCATTCGGCACTGGTTAATCAAAAATAAAACAAGTGACAACTCTCTTACCTTAAGTTGCTGACTGTCTCTCTGCAAACGATATCAAGCTAGGATATAGCTAGGCTAATGAATTCTCGTAAATACAAAAATATACTTTTTATTCCCCAAACTAGCTGAACATGATATGGAACAAAGTGGTCAAGTGACATTACATTAAGAACTAAGTCTGAATTATTAGTTTCTACATTTAAATGGTCAAGTCTTTTAGAGAATCCCATTCTCTTGTATAATGCCATGAACCCATCTGAAACAAAGAGACATATCTATTATATTCCCCAACACATAATTAAATGTTGAATAAATGTATAGACATTACACTTCTCTCTTTTCAAAGGCAACTTTTCCTAAGTCCTTTTCAATGTGCCATAGCTTTTACGATGGGCTTTCTTGACCCTGAGTCCTCCAAACCGTCCTTATCGCTTATCTCAGGAGTGTCACCTTCCTCCCCAATGTTGGGCGGTTGAACCCATCATTACACGCACAAACACATGCACATATCCGGACACACCTTAAAAATCACACAGCAACTGCGAGCTTACACCGGCCCCACATTGCATGATCATCATCCAAACAGTTCGTTTCATTTCAGCAACCTTCGAGGAAGGCTTGTCGCTAGGCCCTCTCTTGTCTCTAAGCGAAAAAAAGCTGAGGTTTACAATTCACCGACACATTTGCGTTCTCCCTTATATATATATATATATATATATATATATATATATATATATATATATATATATATATATATGTGTGTGTGTGTGTGTGTGTGTGTGTGTGTAAAGAAAGCATAAAAGGCCCATTAAAACACTCTGGTTTAGAGCTAAGAACTATATTTCTGTGGACTAACTTGATAAAGGTGGAAGTTAATCCACCGAAATATAGTCCTTAGCTTTAATCCAGAGTGTTTTAATGGCCCTTTATTCTTGAGACGCGTCCTGTTTTAACAGAAGAATTTATTTACACACACACACACACACACACACACACACACACATATATATATATATATATATATATATATATATATATATATATATATATATATATGATATATATATCCTCGTATAGCAAGTATCTATTAGTATCATGCATCGGGATTTTCTTGATTACATAATCAAAATCAGTGAGAACACTCCTAGGCATGACAGTCTTAGAACTATATTTCCTTCACTACCGTATTCGTGACTCTTCGCTTCTCCGAAAGTTAATTGTTCGTGACGTCAGTTAAAAACATGTTAAGAAAAAAAAAGTGAAATCGCTCAACTTTTCCCGATTACGCTGACAATCTCCTTGAATGAATGCGCATTCGCGTCACTTGGGGAAATTGCGCAAGAATAATTTTGATTAAACTTCATAGTCTCTGAAAGACTCTGAAATTGCGGTCGCCTTCTGTCATCCCGAGAGTCATGAAATGACGAGCAGTTCCATCATCTCTTTGAGCTTAATTTCCTCGCGTCTGGATGCTGCCTCCGGAAAACTATTTAATAATATATACATCGTGGTGTTTGCATTTATACGCCATGCTCACTGTACGGAAACTGGAATGAATTTAGGCCTGCAGTATTGCATGTTTTATGAAGACTTAACTCAGTATTTGAGAGGGAGACTCATAGTTACTCTCTACCAAATTTCTTTCACTAATGTGGCCTTAACATTGTAATGTTTCCCGTAGGGGGGACGGGGGAAGTGCCGTCAGTGGATCTCATGCGGTGCACTGTAGGCATTACTTAAGGTTCTTTGCAGCGTGACTTCTTTAGGCCCATAGCTGCAACCCCTCTCGTCCTTTAACTGTACCTCCTTTCTTATTCTCTCTCTTCCATCTTACTTTCCACCCTCTCTTAACACTTGATTCATAGTGCAACTGCTTTGAGGTTTTCCTCCTGTTACACCTTTCAAACCTTTTAGTGTCAGTTTCCATTTCAGCGCTGAATGACCTCATAGAGTCCCAGTGCTTGGCCTTTGGCCTAAATTCTATATTCAACTGAACCCAACGTTGCAATATTAGCAGCCTCAGCTAG
>NC_087202.1:84408610-84428610 GCF_015104395.2 Macrobrachium nipponense | reverse complement strand
GTTTCACCAAAGAAAATTAAATAAATGCGGTACATTTTATTAGAAATCATTTTTCTGTACTGTTTAACATGCACATTATAATTTTATTTTCTACATTTTCATTCTAATGAATAAATCATAAATATCCTATTTTAAAACTCCTGTATCTTTCACCCAAAGTGAAACATCTTTTTCAGACCTTATTATGGTCTTCCATAGACCTTTCCTACCCAACCCACAAACAACAATAACGACAAAGTCGTTTGTAGGCTTACTCCCCGAGTAAGCAATGATTGTCAATTAAAGATATCAATTAAAATATTCGGGTGAAATGGTCGTACAAATAGTGGCAAGTCATCATGAACGTAATCTAATGACGAATGAAATACCTGACGAATATTTACGAACATCAACTATCTTTAAAGAAGGACATAAATAAACTCACAGTTCTGCAGACACATATCACTGCGTCATCATTAAGACCCACCGTCCCCTCCCGGCTGCTACTACTGAATTTGACAAACGGGTCTATTGGTCATAACAATATCACTCGGGCCTGGACGGTTGAGCCATTTGGGTGTAAGGGATGAAGTTCAGCGGTGGCCGTTGTCCATTCTGGAAATCCCGCTGGATTTGTCCAGAATGAATGGATGGCCCTGATCTTAATGCACGAGGTTTATATAGGGTGTCCATAAAGTCCCAGTACCATTACGAGTACTTATTGCTCAGAATGGTACCAGGACTTTATGGACACCCTGTACTTCGCCCGGTTTTCCGTTGTGCTTCGACTGAGTATATATCAGGCGCCATTGCACGAAGATTGCAGCCGCTTAACCCTTATGCAATATTATATTCATAATGAGGACGAATGTTTGGCGATAGATTTTATCGTAATGAAACAGTGAGCATATTACAGGAACGATTGCAATGTTACTGATTCTTTTTTAAAAAATGCATTCAAGAAGCATATTTTCTTCACATACATATACATACATACAGAGAGAGAGAGAGAGAGAGAGAGAGAGAGAGAGAGAGAGAGAGAGAGAGAGAGAGAGAGAGAGAGAATGGAAAGCATGTTGGAATATGTTAAAGTTTAGGAGAGAAGAATGAGCGTTTAGTAAGTCACTGGATCATTCGCTATTCATAAAAACTACGTGACGTCGACTCAAAATGAAGAAGTAAAACGTCTTCGTCATTGTATCTCTTGAGGCTCATTGTGTCCAAAAGAGTGACGGAGAAGCAGAAGAGATGCCGTCTCCAGTGGCGTTTTCCGCGGTAAATAATAATAATAATAATAATAAAAAAAAAAAAAAAAAATCATCTAAAGACTTGACTAAGTATCTGAAAAAAATCATATGCTTTGTATCTCATTTGAAGCCAGTTTTGCACAATAGATGGAAGCTATGTTACTGGATATTTCTATGACACTTGATAGTAATCATTAACTATTAAAAAATTTTCCTTTTTCATGGCAGTGTAGCCAAAGGCGTCGCCACAGCTCCGATTTCCAGCGTTACCTCTGGAAGGAAACAGAAAACGGGAATGTGGAGAAAGATGAGATGGTGAATCATTTCTGTAAATATTCCTCTAAGCCATAAAAACGAAAAGTCTATTTACTAAAAAAAATAAACAAAATAGAATAGAATGAAATAAAATAATATAAGAAATAAATAAAAAAATAAGTAAATAAATGAATTAATCAATAAAAGGAGTTAAAAATAAAGTCTCCAATCCTTTCAAGTTGATATTTCCCTAAGCCATAGAAACGAAAAGTCTATTTACTAAAAATAAATAAATAAATAAATAAATAAATTTAAAAAATAAATTAATAAATAAAAGGAGTTAAAAATAAAGTCCCCAATGCAATTTCTGTAAAACATTCCCTAAGCCATAGGAACGAAAGTCTATTTGCTAAATAAGAATAGATAAATAAATAAATAAATAGATAAATACAATAAATAAAAGAAGTTAAAAATAAAGTCCCCAATCGTTTTCTGCAAATATCCCCTAAGCCATAGAAACGAAAATTATATTTACTAAAAAAAAAACAAAAAATAAAAAAAAATGAAATAAATAAAAGGAGTTAAAAATAAAGCCCCAAAGTCCCCGATAGTTTTCTGTAAATATTCCCCTAAAGCCATAGAAACGAAAAGTCTATTTGCTAAATAAAGAAAATAAAGGATAAATAAATAAATAAATGAAAGGAGTTAAAAATAAAGTCCCCAATGCTTTCTGTAAACATTCCTCTAAGCCATAGGAATGAAAGGCTATTTGCTAAATAAGAATAGATAAATAAATAAATAAATAAATAGATAAATAAATAAATAAAGTCCAATAAAGTCTGAGGGGTTATGGATCCCAGGGCTTGACTCTGACGTCACTGCCGTGGTTGCCGACTGCTATTTAATGCAGCTGAGTCCTTTTCAGGGAGTAGCTTTCTTATTATCGTTTGTATAAGCACACGTAAGAATAATAACTTTTATGTTAAAAGCATAAGAAGCTAGTGCACTAAATCTTCTGTGAATGTTGTTGGGAATGTGCCCTTGATAAGGTTTGGTTTTAAACTGATTATAGACAAACATGGATTCGACAAATAGTTATTGAGTATCAGTGCACAGAAATCGTAGCTTCTTTAATGAATAAAATAAATAAATAAATAAATAAATAAATAAATAAATAAAGGCTCGTATGTCGTCATAAAAAAACAAGAGATGAAAAAAGTTATCTATAGGAGTACAGATTGAAAAAAAAAACCCTACTATGTACGTTCTTTCATTTTCCATCGCAACAAAACATTCAACCCTTTTGCAAACATGAAATCTTGAAAGACTGGTGATGCAGAAAACGAAGTAAAAACTAATTAAAGTTTTGGATTGATATGAAGTCGCGCCTCTTAGTGACTTCATCTTATTACTAGGAAATGCTTAAAATCAATAAACTCCCGATTTGATTTGTCGTATCCATGACATTAAATTAGCTGTTTCCTGTCATTTATTAACAAATCATCCTCTTCAAACGTTGTATAGTCATGACTATTTCATAATCTTCCAGGTTTAGCAGTTAGAAAAATTCCAATGTCACTGTCGTCTTTGATCAACAATCAGTAAGCAAAAATGAACAATTACCATCATCAAGTGCGGACACTACTCCAGAGAATATCAGAGCACAATAACCGCCCCCCCAAAAAAAATAAATAAAAATAAAAGGACACAAGTAATCCCGCAGGTCTCTTCAACACTCCTCGGTTTTCCACGCCAATCACTTATTTCATTCTCCCTTTACCAATCTCCCGCAATCCTGGCATACCAAATCCCTCTAAATAAATTATAGGCTTTAAACTGCATCCTTTAAGTCAAACATTCGTTTCGTCGCTGCTTCAGCTGGTTTGCCGAATGGCTGCCTCCATCCATCCATCCATTCATCCGTTGAATACTGAATGCTAGAAGCGAGCGCATGTCCAGCATGTCTCATTGCGCACCCCCCCCCTCCCCCCAACAACCCCCCCCCCTCCGGTGCGTGGTATATGCAAATCTTAGTCACACATGCAATAAGGAAAACGAGCGGTCGTTGCTCAAACGGGTTTACCGAGTTGACTAATATATATCCAACTGGACACAAACGCTGCTCGATGAAGGTAAGAAGGGTTAGTATGTCGCTTTGCCCAAACAATGACCTGAGAGCGCGTTTCAAGTTGATATCATTCAGTAATAATAATTTGATAATATTAATCAACGGGTTCTCTTTAATGTAAATATAAAGGAAGCGAAGGAAGTGAATTTCATTCAGTTCCTTAAAAGTAAAGCATATATTTATTTATTCATTTATGTAATAGATTAACATTAGTGTTTTATTATACAGCAATGTCGTTCACGTTTTACGGTGATGTTTTCCCATATAACTTTACTTACTTATCTTTTTGCTTGCTAATGGAATTGATTTATCATAAACAGACGCATTCACTCGCACGCACGCACACACAACACACACACGTCTTTTAACATGGTAGCTTGCGTAAAAGCACTTGGCAACAAACATCTGTCAGAACAAAAAAACAAAAATAAATAAATAAAAAATGAGGTACTCTTTCAAAAAGATACATCATTATAAGTGATTAGGCTCTCTCTCTCTCTCTCTCTCTCTCTTCTCTCTCTCTCTCTCTCTCTCTCCACTTTTATTGAGATTAAATACAGC
This sequence comes from Macrobrachium nipponense, assembly GCF_015104395.2. NCBI lineage: Eukaryota > Metazoa > Arthropoda > Malacostraca > Decapoda > Palaemonidae > Macrobrachium > Macrobrachium nipponense. The sequence goes on along the minus strand of NC_087202.1, from coordinate 84,424,440 downwards.
CACTAAAAACATAGCTTAGCAGCCATCTTCTCCATGACATTTTATAAACAATCAATACAGCCAAACTCAATTTTTATTTGAATAGACACGCCCCCTTTAATTTGCAATCAAAGCGAGCGTTAGGTATAACCCAATTAGAAAATTCATAATGGTGTTAAATATCCAATTATTGATAATAAACGGATCATCCCAATTACTTAAGCTGACTAATGAGAATGCGTTTTTTTTTTTCTGAAACTTTAAACACCCTTTCAAATGAATTTTATGAAGAAATGGCAATATTTGTTTACTATTCACCTCAGGGTCGGATTTCATTCTTTGAAAACATTATGTCATTTGTTCCTAATACAAAAGGACTGAGTCACCTCCTACTCGAAAACAATAGAGAGATGAAAAAAAAATACTAATGCAAAAAGTTCAAGCTTCTATTAGGTGAATCCAAAGCAAAATGAAGCAATAATCCCAGCAAGGTGAAACACTATCTTGAACTAGTACATTCCCTGGAAGACAACGACGCCGCCCAGATGTTTGGTATCCTAGGCACTGGCTACCAAATCCCCCTACACTTCGAATACCTCGAATCCTAAAAAATAGAAGAAAACTATCAATCAACGAAACAAAAATGAATAGCTGTGACAAGATAAAGTTACGAAGGTTTTCATTAAGTTAGTATCACAGTTAATTAGGTTATCTCGCAAGTGTAAAAAATTGACTGACTTAAGAGTTAAGGAATCGAGTTTATTTATAAAGGTTTGATGAAGGCGCACTGACATAATAGGGCAACTTTAAAGTCTTGTTCTGTGTGCCAAACGGAACGAGACCTACCTCAAAGAATGCCTTGCACTGGTTTGTTCAGTTGAGTAATCCATTAGGGTTCAATAATGCATCCAACGGTCACCAAATTGATACCATCTTGTTTGGCAGTTTCCTTGGACGTAGCAGCGGATCTCATGTCCAGCTCATCAGTAATTACGAAAGCAGGGATGATTAACGTGAAGTCTTAAGCCGGCCTCACACTAGGCATTTTTTTCTCGAGCAGCGAGCCGTTGCTGCCGATAATTAAAAACCGGGAGCTTTTAGCTCGAGATTTTAGCTTCCCGGCAGAACGGGAAGCAGTCAGCACGAGCCGCGAGCCACAGCGTAGTGTAGACAAACAAGATGGCTGCGGCTGATAGGACGTACTCTCAGACCTTTGGCTTCTCTTCTCCTGAGCCACTCTCGAACCCACAAACGTTTTTTGTTACTCTTGCATTCACGTAAGTTTCCGAGAAATACACCACTGCAGCACATCTTGCAACAGTCCGACAATTTCTGCGCGCCATGATGATATCAGCTGATCAGTTTTGTTTACTTTTTCCTGCGGCTCCTCGAAACCACGAGTTCCTATTGTGACGATACAACAATTTTGCTCGTGAGCATCGCGTGGATGCTGGCTAAAACTGCGAGCAAGAAATGACTAGTGTGATACCAGCTTCACATGAATCTAATGGCAAGATAATCCTTACTGTGAAACAGCAGACGACTTCATGCACTACTGAAAATAATATTCATGTCAAATTATAAGAAGATTAGTGACTTGTGTTCACCGTGAAGAGTGGAGACTGTCCCGTCTTTGATAAACCTCGCTTAGGTAAACAGTAGTTTTAAGCGGCGGCGACGATGACATGCGTAACTAGCACTCAAGGTAGTTACGCTCATTAAGGTATATAAATGGTGTCTCGAACTATTTAAAGCACACAGCAAGGCATATTCAAGAAATTTAATAATAAGATCCTTTAATCTTACTGCATATGTATGGATTAAAATGCAAGCAAACTAGAAAAAGATAAAAATAAAATAGAAAAAATGTACAACAGGTACAGTTTTTCGTATACCCCCTGTCTTGTTTAATTTTATTCCACGAAAGTGGCATGATGGGTCTGGCATGACGTATGTTTAGTTTTTTATTTGTCTGGTACATTCCCTTCCATCTCACGAGCTATGAATGTGTGTGTTTCGGGTTTGGATGGGGCCGGTGTTGGATTAGCCAGTAGGATGCATTTTTAAATGAAAGTAGACCGAATACATTCTTCATTGCTCGCGTATTGTATTTAAATATCCATTACAAGGAATATCTAAAGAGCAACAGGATTTAGGTCTACAAACTAGCAAACCATCATCTCTCCAGCTGTGGCGCGATCACACGCAAAGCAACAAAGCAGGCAAGCTCCCCACAGTTACTATAAATCGTACCGGCTGACAAATTTTCCCACACCAACACTTTCCCATCAATGGCTAACTTCAGGGCTGGGCGCTGTGTGCTGTCTGCTGGATATAGTCTAGGTTAGTCGAGACACAACCACCGCCGAGAATCACAATACAAAACAACCAACCGAGAACTAGAACCATACAACAACTTAAAACGACACGACAAATCACTGCACAGATGAACACCAACACGACAACCATAAAACAACTCAACCCAGCGCAACAAACAGCCAACACCAACACTGTCCCCAACCGCCACTTCACAGGCACCAAAATGTGTAACCAGTACAACCAATCTCTTCAGCTTCACCACAGCCAGACAGACACATGCACAGCAACTTTACAACATCAAAATCAATCAAATCACACCAAATAACACTGGCTGCTTCCGAATCTGACTGTCCGTCTTTTGTGACTCAAGGTGGCCTCACACTAGGCCTTTTTTTCTCCAGCAGCGAGCCGTTGCTGGCGAAAATGGAAAACCGAGAGCTTTTAGCTCGAGATTTTGGCTTTCCGTCTGGACAGGAAGCTCTGAGCACGAACCGCGAGCGACCGCATAGTGTAAACAAACAAGATGGCTGCGGCTGATAGGACGTACTCTCAGACCTTTGGCTTCTCTTCTCCTGAGCCACTCTCGAACCCACAAACGTTTTTTGTTACTCACTGCAGCACATCTTGCATCAGTCCGACAATTCCTGGGCGCCATGATGATATCAGCTGATCAGTTTTGTTTACTTTTTCCTACTGCTCCTCGAAACCACGAGGTCCTAGTGTGATGATACAACACTTTTGCTCGTGAGCATCGGCTGGATGCTGGCCAAAACCGCGAGCAAGAAATGACTAGTGTGATACCAGCTTTTTTAACTCTACACGACCCTCGTAACGGACGCTCGCCAATGATATACTCGGAGATCGTTACAACAGACACCCGTTCGTTTATGCCCGCCATCAAACCACTCCCATTTATCCCTCCACCAATTTGCTTTTGCTCTCTCTCTCTCTCTCTCTCTCTCTCTCTCTCTCTCGAAGACGTTGTCGTATTCAAACTACCATTCTTACTCCTCCTTACAGCATTTCACTTATACACAGACTCACACGTTCACAAAACCACTAATTTTGATCTACGATGTTTGTCAGAAAGACGTGACTAACTTTCTCTCAAGAGGATAAGAAAGGATGTACAAAAAGATTGAAGATTACAGTTAGGAAGTGTACAACATGGTACTAACACGACATCAATGATGAAAACAGATATTTGCTTTATAATTCATTAGCCACAAGTAGCCAGTGACATAATGATAGCCGAGAAAGGAAAGCATCTTCGTGCAATCTCTTCTTATGTGCAGATCGATTGTGAAACGAGTGATTCATCAGCTACGAAAGTACGACCAACGTAAAGCTCGATCAATCGTGACAGCATCGATCGATCGAAATGACCACACGCTGATCTCTGGTAGGAAGGAGGAGGTATCGGCGTAACGCCAGATTAAAGGGAATCCCAGAAAGAGACACCGGCTATCCTTCGCGGGAGCTTCTTCTTTTAAGGCGAGATTAACTCCTCTCGAAGTCCCTATCGGAGGAACCAGGTGGAAGTTTTTTTTTTTTTTTTTTTTTGAGCCAATGATTTTTTTTTGGAGCCAATGATTTTTTTTTGAGCCAATGTTTATTTTTTGAGCCAATGATTTTTTTTTCGTAGTAAGGAAGGGGAAATCAGAAAGAACAGAGCACAAAACGATAGCCGGGTATCCATCCGTTAAAGATGCAGTAGGAAGAGGAGGAGGCTGCAATTTATTCACTTGGATCTATAGATATCTCTATTTTGCACTTTTTTTTTTCTCTCGTTAAGAGGGATGTGTTTTCGACGACAAATGCCATTTTCATTTATATGTTGTATGTGTGCGTGCGTGTGTTTGTATCAGTATCCCATAGATTTAACAAATTTTGTCTATACTCCCACTGAGCCTAATTTAAAAAAAAATTTGAATAATAATTAAATTTTGAAATGGACTGACTCTTCCTTAACTGAGCCCCTTCAGAGTGTCATTACAAATTTGGCTACAGTTGTTGCTAAAATTAATATTAATTTGCTATATATTAGACATTTCTGTTGATTGGTAACTAGCAAAATAAGAAAATAAGAAACACATAAGCTTCTATAAAGAAATTTTTTTTTACAGTTTTAGTTAATTACTTATGTAAGTAGCAGAAAAAAATCTGTGATTTTTAACTGCCTTTTCCCCCGCTTCGAAAATAACCTCAGCTGAAAAATCCCAGCGTCTGTTTGTAATTAAAAGAATTAATTATATCTTAGTTTAACCAGACCACTGAGCTGATCAACAGCTCTCCTAGGGCTGGCCCGAAGGATTAGATATTTTCACGTGGCTAAGAACCATTTTGTTACCTAGCAACAGGACCTATAGCTTATGGTGGGATCCGAACCACATCGAGAAATGAAGTTCTATCACTAGAAATAAGTTCTCCTGATTTCGTGTTGGGGGAGAGAGGGGGTTGGGGGGGGGGATCGAACGCGGACCCTGGGATCGATAGTTGAGCACGTAGTCTACTCGTCCAACGAGAAACTGCGTCTATTGTAAACACCAGCAGCGATACCGTTGGTTGATATACTTAGAATGATGTGTTTCTTTGCGATACCTTTGTCAATATATTTATGGCACTGAATTGACAATCTTTCTTGTATCAGAAATGCTTAGCTTCTATCTCAGTTATAATCAAGGCTATCTGCGCTACTTTCATTTCTACTTGTTTGCAGTGTCTCTTCAGTATTTCAGAATTCCAGTGTTCAAAGTGGAAAAAGAAGTAACGCTGAGGTGGAACCAAGGAACAACAAACTAACAAGTAAAAAATGCGTAGACATTTTCTGTACAGCGTATGATGCTGCATGAGCCTCGGCCAAGCGGTGGCCTGTCATACAGGATTACCAGACGCACGGCCAGGGCTAACTTTAACCTTAAATAAAATATAAGCTTCTGAGACTAGAGGGCTGCAATTTGGTATACCTGATGATTGGAGGGTGGATTATCAACGTGACAATTTGCAGCCCTCTAGACTCAGTAGTTTTTGAGTTCTGAGGGCGGACAGAAAAAAGTGCGAAGAAAATAAGTACGGACGGACAGATAAAGACATCTCAATAGTTTTCTTTTACAGAAAACTAAAAGTTATTCCGAAGTAAAATCTAACAGAGACGGGGCACCCAGGCTATACGAATAGATAAATAAATAAATAAATAAAAATAAAATTCGTACAAGAGTTAGCCGTAAGCCGTCCAGTGACCACCGAATGAGATTATCTTAAGACATAAAAACTGACCCAAAGACCTCAGGCCACTCGGGAGTTAAAACTGAAGTATAAGGATTTTTCAAAAGGAGGATGTTATTTGTTTATTTATTTATTATTTTGTTTCAAAGCATTCGGCTTTGTAAGAGAGAATATCTTGAACCAGTTAATCATTGCGTCGGACAGTCAAAGGAAATTACAGGCGACTGGTAATGAAAAAAAAAATAAATAAATAAAAAAAATTAATTAAAAATTAAATAAAAAAGAATAAAGTTCTTTGAATCAGATCGAATCTCTTCTTGATGGTAATAATTGTCAACACACTTTCCCACGATCACTATCTCTCTTTCTCTCTCTCTCTTTCTATCTATAGAAAGCATTCCCTCGTTCATTGAACATCTCTCATGAAGGTACCTGAATGAGAATGACACCAGCCATCAGCTTGAATATTTCAATATTCAAATTATGGTCTTGCTTGTCCTTACTTTGCAGGGGACATTCTTCGTATCAAGTAGGAATCCTTAAATTGTAGTTACCTGGTACTTTTACTATTTTTCTTTCTATTTCCTCCCTAAAAGAAGTGCTTGGTGTATTTTATAAGTGCACATCTAAACAGAAAAAAGTAGGTATATTGTAGCTTCATGAAAAAACTAATGATTATGTTCGGTTATCAATTTTTCCACTATTTATATTTCTATTCCCTCCATAAAACTGCTTGGTGTATTATATAATAAGCACATATTTAAACAGAAAAAAGAAGTAGGTATATTGTAGCTTCATAAAAAAAACCATAATGATTATGTTTGGTTATCAAGTAATTCGGCGTAATTTATAATATCACATTTGCTTCAGATTTGTGTTAAGCTCACCTGCTCGTTTTTTTTCAATAATATTAAAAACAGAAAAAAGAAGTAGGTATATTGTAGCTTCATAAAAAAAAACATAATGATTATGTGCGGTTATGAAGTAAAAAAGAAAAACTCGAACAAGCGTCCTATAGATCATAAAACAGCTTAATGGAGTCTCTGGATAGGATAGGGCGAAGGTGAATGACTGCTTTCCGTCCAAAATTGACGGTAATATCCTGATGAATAAGAAGTGAGTGCAACACCCCTTTCATGAAAAACAAAAATTAATATTTTCCATTTGAGGTTCCAAGGGATGACCATACTTCTCCCATTCGACGAGGAATTCTCGTTTCTATTTCTTTTCTTATGTGAGAATTCTCTCCGCCCCCACCTCCCCCAGGAGCTAACATTTTGTGCTACGTGGAAACTTCCTCTCCACTTCATAAAAATCGCTGATTGATGAATAAGAAATGAAAACGGGATGGAGACGAAAAAAAAGAAGCGGACACAAAAATGCCAATATTTTCGTCGTTGTTTTTCACAGAGGGAATGAATAAAAGTAAATTGATTTTTTATTTATTTTAAAAAAAAGAGAAGAGAGGAAGTCGTAAAAATTTCTATTACAGGTTCTTTGATCTCGATATTCCAGTGACGCAGGAATATGGGGATGTTTTCATCATATTTCAGTTTTTTGGTTGAAATAAATATAGAACAACAAAATATACATACAATTTTGCCACGGTCATTTTTTTCCATAAATCTTTGTCGACATTTTCACAACGCCCTGGGTGATATAGTTTTTTTTTAAAAATCCACCCTAAAATACCACGTTCCATCGCTCCTAGCAAAAAAAGATACAGTTAGAAATAACTATTATTTAGTAGAACAAAAGGAGTCAGATTAAAGATAAGTGTCAATGTGGAAAATTAAAGGCCACCGTAATATAAATGTAGTATATTGCTAGATACAATCTGAAGAGGCCAACTGATCAAGTTAGCGAAATCTATCTGTATTTAGCAATATACTAGATATTTTACACTACGGTGGACTTTATTTTTCCAAAATGTTAATATCTCTTCCAGGACCGAATCTGCGAAATCTACCATTTCATATCGAAGATATTTTCTAATAACTCTGCGGTATTTCTTCCAAAACTCTGGAACAGTTCAGTCTGCTCTAATTTTTTCAGACTTCTGGAATAATTCAGTCTGGTCTAATTATTTCAGATCTCTGGAATAATTCAGTCTGCTCTAATCAGGTCTGGAATAATCAAGTTGGTTTTATTTCAGATCTCTGGAATAATTCAGTCTGCTCTAATTTTTTCAGATCTCTCGAATAATTCAGTCTGCTCTAATGTTTTCAGACCTCTGGAATAATTCAGTATGCTCTAATATTTGCAGATCTCTGGAATAATTCACTATGCTCTAGTTTTTCAGATCTCTCGAATAATTCAGTCTGCTTTAATTTTTTCAGATTTCTGGAATAATTCAGTATGCTGTAAGTTTTCCAGATCTCTCGAATAATTCAGTCTGCTTTAATTTTTTCAGACCTCTGGAATAATTCAGTCTGCTGTAAGTTTTTCAGATCTCTGGAATAATTCAGTCTGCTTTAATTTTTTCAGATTTCTGGAATAATTCAGTCTGCTGTAAGTTTTTCAGATCTCTGGAATAATTCAGTCTGCTTTAATTTTTTCAGACCTCTGGAATAATTCAGTCTGCTGTAAGTTTTTCAGATCTCTGGAATAATTCAGTCTGCTTTAATTTTTTCAGATTTCTGGAATAATTCAGTCTGCTGTAAGTTTTTCAGAACCCCGTTAACATCGTTAATATTATACTAAGAAATATAAAAACATTGGAAAGCAATAATGAAGGTTAAGTAATAAAATTCTGGAATAAATTTGGAAAATAATTTCTTCTGTTGGGCAATTACGACTTGTGTGGGAGTATGCATATATACAAAAGAAAAATATATACAACTATCTGTTTATTTAATTGTTTCTTTAAAGTAATAGTCGAAGGATGCGTTTTGTATTTCATCATCTAGAAGCTGATTTATTTGCCTTTTAATATACGCTGTTTTTAATTAAAAAAAATGATAATTCGCTACATCTCAGTTTCGGAATGCGACGTAGAAAAGCAAAATACGAGTGCTTATATGAACGTTGATTTGACTGGAAAAAGAATATTAATTTAACTTCTCTGGATGGGAGTTAACTGAGACTCAAGATAACCAATTCTAAAAATTCTCTGGAAGGGAGTTAACTGAGATTCAAGATAATCAGTTCTAAAAAAAAGAAAATCCTCCTCGCGTAAAACAAACAAACAAACAAACAATCATATTTGCAACTGAAACCGTCATCGACTGAAAAGCCAGATACAGCTCCAAAAATAGTCAACGACAGTAGGAACAGGCAGAGTTCCTTTTACAGTTGTGTGTATACAGATTCCTTTATCAGAGGAATCCCCTCCGATGGGAAGCGAAGTATTTGAGGCAATCAACAATATTTCAGCCGAAAAGTCCTCCTGACTTGATAGCATTACATTCCCGTGGGTATTGGTGGAACTATTTTGATAGCAAGTTGAAAGGAGGAAAAGATGTAGTGGAGGGGTTTCATTCTCTCCCACAGATTTGATTGCTTTATGGTACCTGGGTATTTATTCTCTTCATTTCTGTGCTTTTTTTTATTGCTTTGCCTATCTTTAGTTCTTGTGTCCATTCAGCATTCATATTGGACATGTTTCCACGATTCTTAGTTATTGGTTGGTTGGCCAATGCCAGAACTATAGTAGATTCACATCACCCGTACATCCGATATTTAGGCCAGTCCCTTACGACCCTCCTGATTGGCTGTTGATAAGCCAATGACAAGGCTGGAAACTCTCAGTCTCTCGGGAGAGTTCACATAGGCAGGATGTATGTTCCACCTCGTCTGAGGGATGCTTTGGAAAGACGTATCCCTCTGGAGAGGTGAAACATACATCCTGCCTATGTGAACTCTTGAGAGAGATGGAGAGTTTCCAGCCCTGTCATTGGCTTATCAACAGCCAATCAGGAGCGTCGTAAGGGATTGGCCTAGACATCAGATGCACCGGTGATGTGAATCTACTATAGCCAGTGCATGAAGGGTCTTTACGGGCTACTCTATGAGCAAGAGCCCGTGCTGGCAAAAGGCCAGCTCAATAAATAAACAACAACCGTAGAGGCTGTCGATTCCATTAACGGTGACACCCAAACTTTCTGTTTTTTAGAACCGTTTCATTCTAACACTTCAAATTCTTGTTGGCAATTGCCATCTGTACCTACGTATATATACCTTTTTAAACAATTATCCAAAATGTTCGCCTTTCGTATCTTCAGGTTCTTTATTTCTCCTCACAGAACCAATTCTATTCTCAGAATTCATGTCTCCCTTCTCAAAAGTGATGATAACCTTTGTAACATCGTGTTTTGAAAATTCCACCCTTCTAGCATAGGCGTAACTATGAGTCTATTAATTGCCGGGGTGGGGCGTTGGGGTGAGGCATCTGGGGCTCACTGGGCATGCACAAATTATTATACTCATTCTTTTTTAAGTCATATGGAAAGATATTAAGGTGGTTTTAAAATAACAACAACAACAATAATAATAATAATAATAATAATAATAATCAGATACAGCGCAGGAATAGTGGAATGGACGAAGGCAGAACTCCGCAGCATAGATCAGAAAACCAGGAAACATATGACAATACACAAAGCACTACACCCAAGTGCAAATACGGACAGACTATACATAACACGAAAGGAAGGAGGGAGAGGACTACTAAGTATAGAGGACTGCCTAAACATCGAGAAGGAGACACTGGGCAATATCTGAAAACCAGTGAAGACGAGTGGCTAAAGAGTGCATGGGAAGAAGGACTAATAAAAGTAGACGAAGACCCAGAAATATACAGAGACAGGAGAAAGACAGACAGAACAGAGGACTGGCACAACAAACCAATGCACGGACAATACATGAGACAGACTAAAGAACTAGCCAGCGATGACAATTGGCAATGGCTACAGAGGGGAGAGCTAAAGAAGGAAACTGAAGGAATGATAACAGCGGAACAAGATCAGGCCCTAAGAACCAGGTATGTTCAAAGAACGATAGACGGAAATAACATCTCTCCCATATGTAGGAAGTGCAATACGAAAAATGAAACCATAAACCACATAGCAAGTGAATGCCCGGCACTTGCACAGAACCAGTACAAAAAGAGGCATGATTCAGTAGCAAAAGCCCTCCACTGGAGCCTGTGCAAGAAACATCAGCTACCTTGCAGTAATAAGTGGTACGAGCACCAACCTGAAGGAGTGATAGAAAACGATCAGGCAAAGATCCTCTGGGACTATGGTATCAGAACGGATAGGGTGATACGTGCAAACAGACCAGACGTGACGTTGATTGACAAAGTCAAGAAGAAAGTATCACTCATTGATGTCGCAATACCATGGGACACCAGAGTTGAAGAAAGAAAGAGAGGGAAAAAAATGGATAAGTATCAAGATCTGAAAATAGAAATAAGAAGGATATGGGATATGCCAGTGGAAATCGTACCCATAATCATAGGAGCACTAGGCACGATCCCAAGATCCCTGAAAAGGAATCTAGAAAAAACTAGAGGCTGAAGTAGCTCCAGGACTCATGCAGAAGAGTGTCATCCTAGAAACGGCACACATAGTAAGAAAAGTGATGGACTCCTAAGGAGGCAGGATGCAACCCGGAACCCCACACTATAAATACCACCCAGTCGAATTGGAGGACTGTGATAGAGCAAAAAAAAAAAAAAAAAAAAAAAAAGTTTAGGCTTATACTACAAGCTTCGTGAACTCAAAATGGGGCACGTGCCCCCCCCACCCCCACCACCAACGTCTCAGTTACGCCTATGCTTTCTAAAAACAGGAATCCACTTCCTTGTGTGTTGGTAGGTCATGCTTTAACTCGGTACAAAAGATATAATATGTCGGCAGTCTTATTTTTCCTTATGTACCTGCAATTCCTTCCTGCTGTCCACGATAACCATAATAAATCTAAAGAGGAGCTGACATTAATTTTAGTTCTCCTCTTGATATCAACATCCCTCACTTTATTTGGTAATTCTAAAGAATAACTCCGCACGGACACAAGGAACGTAACCGCGAATACGACATCCACTTGGGATTGGGGCGTCCAATGTATTTCGCCGTGTTTAGTACTGGCCCCCTGGGGGTTAATTACAGTCGACCGCCCAAAAATAACGGTAAATTCTTAATAACCAACCCGAAGACTATATGAAACTGTAATTTCCAAAGAAATACCCGACGTGGAGTTATTATTTAGATTTACCCTTTATTTTCCTGCTTTCTGCTAATTTCCTAACTCTACCCCTGCTTTTTTACTTTTCCTGGAATTCCAGTTTCGTCCTCCAGTTCCAGCAAAATCTTGCTGCTGTCACCATTCCAAAATGTTTTAAATGACATGGCTCAATTTTACTTTCGATTTATCTATACAATTCGATTTTTCCCTTTTTCGTTGCAGTTTTTCGATCTCAGTTCTGAAAGGATTGTTGGCTGATTTAGTTCATAAAAAAAATCCTTTATCATGATAAGATTGAAAAGAGCGAGTGATTTCCAACAATGATGAGTTTGCATTTGGTATAAGTAAAATAAAATGGATCTCTTTACTTACATTAGATATGGAAGACTAGCTTCTTATCCATTGATTCAACATTTATAACATTTTGATAAAAACTTCTCGTTCAACTACATTGAAATCGCAAATGTTCTGGGCAAAAAAAAAAAAAAAAAAAAAGGAAAAAAAAAAAAAAAAAAAAGGAAAGTGAATGAAAGATAAACGTAAATAACAGTTTATTCTTATCCTTTTTGTATGGAAAGAGCGAATAAAATTCTTGTGTGGACTTTTCCGAAAAGAGAAAACATCCTGTAAATTTTTTATCTTTCTTTTTTTTTCATACTGGATCTTTGATCTCAAACCACATCTGCGATGACACGAAAGAAAATATTTTGAGTATTATGTCAAGCTTTGTATCGAAAAGAATGGAAAAGAAAGACATAAAACTTCCCCCATGACAAATTTTTTTCTTCTACACTCAAAAAAAAAAAAAAAAAAAAAAAAAAAAAATTGATCGAATCATATTTTTTCGTCATGTTGGGGGGTGTGGGTCCTTTGCTATCTCCATGAAGCGAAGGCATGTCAAGATTAAATGATATATTTGAATTAAAGAAAATTCTTTAATTATTATGCTCCTGTAACCCATTTCGGATTCTGTAATTAATGTAATTCTCTAAGACACTGCGTTGTAAGTATTTCAGCCATCATGTGTTCTGATTTTCTACATGTGCAGGGGGTAAGGGGGGGGGGGGAGGCCGCCGGGGTGTTATGAAAGTCGCTACAGAGGGGTGTGTGGGGGGGGCGGTGCAGGGCTGGGGAGGGGGGAGGGGTTGTGTCTGTTATGAAAGTCACATACAGATGGAGTCATATAAATCTTCTTATTCACAGTATGAGTAACATTCTTTAAACCCTTATTCTTAATAGTTATATTTCTTGTTATCAAACTCGAAAAATTCGTATACATAATAGAGATACATTCGAGGGTCTCTATGTATAAAAAAAGTTACGTGAAATGGCGTAAAATAAGTCTTCTTATTTACATTAGGAATAACATTTTTTAAACCCCTAGTCTCACTGGTAATGATTCTTGTTATTAAAGTAAAAAAAAATCGTATTCATAGCAGAAACTTGTTAGAGGTTCTCTTTAAAAGAATTACGTGAAATGCATATAAAAACGCGATAAGTGTTTGAATCTAACTAATAAGTTATCCACTAGATTTCATCTTGGGCAAAATGTGTAGTTATTTCCAAATGAAAACATGCTCATTTATGAGCAGAAATCAGTTATATGAAAACTATAACTAAACCTATAACTAAACTTATCCTTGACAAAAGTAGAAATAACATTTCCCGCCAATTTTATTTCCAGTATATCCCCGAAAGGGAAACGAAATATTTGAGGCAATTAACAATATTTCAGTCGAAAAGCCGCCTGCAGCCTCTACCATTAAATTCACATAGCTATTGTTGAAACCAGTTTGGAAGTTTGGAACTCGATCTGGCTTAGTTTTCACGTTGATAGAATAAAGTATTTTTTTTTTTAATTGTCAGTACTTTATTTATGTATTAATTCAGTTACCTATTATTTTTTGAATAACATCTTTGCTAAACGAAGTCTTTATCTTCATGCAGCTCCTTCTATCCAGGTCATATTTTTTTGCTTACTCTTAAACTAGACTTCGTATATATATATATATATATATATATATATATATATATATATATATATATATATATATATATATATATATGTGTGTGTGTGTGTGTGTGTGTGTGTGTGTGTGTGTGTGTGTGTGAACTGGGTAACTGATGATATTAGTGGTGTAATACTCGTGAATATTAAAAAAAGTCACGCGCGTATAAGGGACAAAAATTCATTACGAGCCAAGCGTTCTAAACTTACCAATCAGCTGTTATGACGGAGACATTTTTATCTATTGTAAGCGCAGAGCCTGATTTCGGAAGGCAAGGTCGATATCAACATATGCATCTTTCGATGGCTGGGAGAACTAAGCCACTTTCTGTCCGCGTTTCCAAAGCAGACATGTGTTCGAATCCTACTGGGGACGAAGGGTGTTTGGTCTTCTCCAAAGGTATAGTGAACTAGAATGAACATATTTACATTATTTTGCTTTTTCCAGATGTATCTCATATAATATATGAGATACATTGATTGTATTATCATGGTCGAATATTCTTTTAAACACAAATTACATTTCAGCATCTATATGTCATAAAATATTGTATAAAATACTTGCAATACTAAACTGTAAAAGCATTAAGTGTCTGTCATCCCTTTAAACACAGGGTGCCGGCAGCCCAGGGAGTTGGGAGGGTTGCGCTTCCTGTTCGTATCATTGTTTACTCAGCGTGGCTGCTAATTACCAATGAGAACCTCGCTCTGATCAAGCAAGCGTTCTGATTGGTCAAGCCTCGCCGCTACCCGGCGAAGTTTGAGCGACGTAAATGCTCATTCCCTCGGCGGGCCTTTTCGCAAGGAGACGAACTAGTGTATGTCTACATTTTTCGTGATTTTTCGTGTGTTAATTCCGTGTTTTGACATTGGATTTATCATGGCGTTAAGGTGATGCTACTCGTGAGTCAGAGGAGCATTAATTAAATCAGGGCGAAATGAAGGTGGCGAGAGAGGAAAATAACAAGTGTAATGGGGAATCGGGAGCCACTCGTGTGCGTCGATGTAATGACAAACTTCGTAATTATTAAGGTGAATGCACTAAATTTTTGACACATAAATTAACGAAAGCACGTAAATTAGGACGTCCATCTAATTAATGGTTGTTCCGGTAGGTTTACGATGCCAATGACAGAACCATTTTTGAAGGAATACCCAGCTATGTGAAGCAATAGGCCTAGTGCCTAGACTAAGTTCCTGCGAAAGTTAATGGCGCCGGTACTACATTACCCCTATGGGTGTGTCTGCTGTGTCCTACTTCCTAGTTACACGTCCCATATAGGTCTGTCTGCTATGCTCTGCTTTCTATGCTAGTGGCGGATTTAAAGGGTGTGGGGGGTACCTAGGGATGCAGTCTTATTCGGACCTTGGCTGATTCAGACCTTAATCTTGGCTGATTCGGACCCAATAATTTTATATTATAGCAATGGGTATTTCTATATAAGCATTCCGTATCGTTCGTCCCCGCGAATACGAAAGCCACCAGGAATTGGGGCGTCAAATGTATTTCGCCGTGGTTAGTACGAGCCCCTGGGTGTTAATTACAGTCGTCCGAATAAATATTACTTAAAATTCTTGTTCAGGCGGTAAAACTGCATAGAAAAATCGGCCAATCATATGAAGGTCCGGCCCCCTGGCCAAAACAATCTTTCATAACTGGATGATCGGAATGCTGGGGGGAGAGTAAAATGGCCTTTGCTGATGTACAGTCCTGTTCAAGTGCAGGATTGTCATCAGTTTATCATTTTAATTTAATTTCTCATTTTTCCATCTAGCCATACTTTCATTTCAGCGCTGAATGATCTTATAGGTCCCAGTGCTTGGGCTATGCCCTAAATTCCATAATCCATCCATATGAAGGTCCGAATAAGCCTGGATAAAGGTCCGAATGAGCCAGTACATGGTCCGATTCAGCCTGGTCCCGTACCTAGTCACGTGTCCCACCATAGATATGAATCATCGAACATTGTTTTCTTGCAATAGATCATTATTAGTAGCAATGATTTGTTTATTTAATTATTATTTCAACAACAGCAAAAGCAACAACTGCTTCTAGGTACTTTGTTCATATGTGTGTGCGCATACATATATAAATATTGGTATATATGTACCG
>NC_087202.1:84390119-84408110 GCF_015104395.2 Macrobrachium nipponense | reverse complement strand
TATATGTACCGTATGTGTGGGCGATATTGGATATATTTTATATATATATATATATATATATATATATATATATATATATATATTATATATATATATATGCGTTCGACAATATTTTACCAAAATCCAAGCACAGCTTCGGCTATTCTGTTTGATTTACATATTCACAAACTGTTCAAAATCACAGGTTTTCTGGATCACTCAAAAACTTGATTTCATTTACCAACTTCCTCTCCTCCAGTGTTCAGTGGCCCCTTTTCTTCAGAGTAAGGTGACCAGATTTTTGGAAAACAAACAATTAAAAATAAATTTTCGGTTTTTAGAGGTGTTAAAAAAGTATGAACCTCCCCGGGTTTACCTTTCTTTAAAGCAGCATTCTGAAGTCCAGTCTCACCCGTTTTATATTATCAAATAAAATGGCAAAGGAAACTGAATAGAGATGCAATTAATTAAGTCAAGGTAGGGGCTACAACCTAAAATGACTTACTTCCACCAATGATTGAAAAACCCCAGTATTAAGATATCTACTGGCGAAACACCAGCTGGATGGGGAGAGGGTAAGTGAGGTGTACTGGCGGGGGGGGGGGGAAGGCAAAGGGGGGGGGGGGGGGGGGCGGGGGGGGGGGGGGCATGGATGTCCATAAACGATACTAACCAAAGACAATAAACGAAAGATGGAAACCGAACTATTTTATTACCATTTAAAAAAAAAAAAACGTCATCCAACCCGTCATGGGATTTGCCCGCGACCATCTATTGATATTGCCCTCAACAACCCTAAAACTCGGCTTGTGGCGTAACGTAGGCGCGGGCTTTTTTAAAAGTTTTTTTCTTTTTTTAAATGTTAAAATAAAATTTATTTCTTATGCTCCAATAAACTTCTCTTATAAATTATTGAATACTAAATCGAAATTAATTATTGCTTGTTTTAACATGATTTATTAATGGCCTCTATTCATAAGCTTATGACTTTATATATTAGGCATTTAATTTTCTGAATCATTAAATAAAATCCTTCAGTTAATTGTAAAAAACATTTTAATTGCTAAGTATCTTTATCAAAATTGATTGAGGGGCAGTTAGAATGAAACAAACTTATTCTCATATTATCTTATTGTTATTTCACCAATTATAGTTATACCCAGTAATTTTATTTTTGTATTTTTTGGGGGTCCCTTTTTTGTTGTTTGCTTATGATTGTATTACTGTACATACTAAGCAACTGTACACCAAAGTTCTTGCAAAAGAACATAACAAAGTAAAAAGAAAATTGCACATGCTTCATTTGCATGCAATTAGTCATACAAGGTCCATGCAAACAAAACATGCATATATCAGAATTTAAATCGCAAACAACCAGCATGGGATGGGATCAAAACCAATAAATATGAAATCCAAAAATGAAAAAGCAGACTTAATACTGGCATGCTGATTAGGCAAAAGTTTTAGCAATATTTGTTAATAAAAAACTAAAAAAAAGTACAACAAACAAAGTAGTAAATTAAAGGTACCCTTTTATACAAATGCAATGCTGTATTTTAGGGAGAATAACTGTATAAGCAAAAATCTAGGTTTAAACTTAATTTCTCATAAAAAGCAAATAATAAAGTTGAAAAAATCACAAAATCAAATTTTAATAATAAATTGTTATAAAACTATTTATAAAACATTATTAAAAATCTCATAGCCCAATTGTGGGAGTTCTCAAAAAAAAAATGCATATTTCAATTGGCACCCTTTCCTGAAGGTTAATGTAAAACAAAAACACTTCTGCCTGGTATTTTCTAGTAAAAAAATGCCATTTCTGCCAAAAGAAGCATGCACATTCCTAAAAAAAATTTGAAAACAATTATCTAATTGAACTTGAACCATGTTTCTTTTTTGCAATCATGTACAGTACAAGCAAATAAAATCATAGGTTTTCACAAAGTCTTGTTTTTGTTGGCCAATTTAAATTACTTACTGTATTACTGCGTACATTTTTGCTGCCAAACCCAAAATGGTAAATTTTTTTTTTACCTTTGTGGAATACTGGGTGTGGGGTGTTGGTACCAATTACAAGATTTCTTAAAAAAAAAAATTAAAAAATTGAACAATTATGTAGCATATAATGCAGAAACTTAGATGAAACGGTAAGAATTTGGATCTTGGGGTGGGCTTGCATATATTGCTGGGGGTTTTGCAATGGTAATTTTTCTTTTATTTGAATGCTTTTTGTTTACCATTACATATAGGAAAAAGTCAAATCATAGATTAAAAGGTTAGTGAACTTGAAATTAAAGTAAGACACTCTAAACTAAAAAAACTAACCTATTATGCTCCCTCCCATATGAAATGCTCCCCACAAGATACATCCTTCCTGATGGAACAACTTTTGGGGTTCGCTAAATAGTTTGCTTATTAATGAAAAATTTTTAAGGTAAAACCCATTTATAACTACAAAACCCAATGGTAAGCTGGGTGAGAATATAAACATAAACTACAGATAGTATATACAGATATCAAAGTTGCTGTGAGAAGCCTATATGGGGGAAAAAGGCATGAGACCCAATATTCACGGGGGGATTGTATGACAGTGATAGGAATTGGTAGTGTTTATTTTATATTTTCTAGAGATTTTCAAGATATGCAAATATAAAAAAACTTTAAGGTTTTATTTGTGAAATAACAATTGACAAGAATGACAAGAAAATTATAGTTTTTTCTAAGTTGATTTTTTGATATTGTTTTGCAAGATAGCTTCTTTTCCATTGCAAATTTACTTGTTGACATGGTTAGGTAAAACTGTTGGCATGGTTTATGGTAACCGCTGATATGGTAGGTTTACTGTTTGACATGATTAGGCTACTGATAGTGCATATTACCAGGAAGGTTAGGTTGGTTGTTGGGGGGTCTTTCAAAATGGCAAATATTTTTTCTAGTCGAAAATCACTACTGTAAATATATTTTCTTTCCGCGTAGAGGGGGGTCCACGTATTATAAATTATTTTTCCAATATTTATTTCGGAATAACACTGCAAACCGAGCATTCAATTTTGCTTTGGGTCTATTTTATTTCTTCATCTTTTTCTCAAAAAGTCATCATGTACTTTGTAACAGATGTAATGAATTTATTACCTTTCTTTATTCTGAGGAAAAGCATGAAAAATCAGATGGGGGAAAAATCATTTTCGTCCTATTTCAACCACACGAGGGGGCGGGGTGATATGGCTACGCCCACTCATGATTGAAATTGAATGCCCGCTTTGTGAAAAAAGTAAACAAACAACAGACGATGGTAGGCAGGTGGGAAAATGTCTACCCCGCCATCTTCATTTTCATGCAGGGAAACACAAATTGTAAGCGTCCGATGCGGGGCTGTGTCTTGAGCTGCCCATCTTTCCCGTGTATGGCTTTGATACTAACGTTGGTTTTAGTAGGAAATTTGGTTTTTTATCTTCTTGGAAAAAAAGTAATCTCCGCTAATTAAATGCCGTGCAAAGCTGTTTTAGACTAGGCATACTTGAAGGGATATCAATATCACAGGCTAGAGGGGGGGGATAATGGGCGATCTGAAGATTTCTTTCTGAAGAGGACACTGAAGAAGAGGAATTGTAAATGAAATCAAGTTTTTGAGTGATACGAAACTCTTTGTGATTTGAACAGTTTTGTGAATATAGGTCTAAGCGTAAGCCTAGGCTTACCCCAGCTAGTAAAAATCAAAACTGAATTACCGAAAAAGCTTGTTGGTATATACTACGATTTTCGTGTGACTGGGTTTGGAATATTATCGATGCAAAATCGGGATGTTTCCCCCTCCATTCCCTCTCTCCTCCGCCATCCCTCACCTCCTTTTTCCCCTTCTCCCTCCCCTCACCCTCCACACTCACCCCGGCTTCCCGCCAATTTTCCAGCTTCTGTTTCTGTGCACCTCCCGGGATATACAAAAACGGGTACATGCTATTTCGAAAACAGGCGGGCTTCTTATATATATATATATATATATATAATATATATTATATTATATATTATATATTTATATATATAGATATATATATATATATGGCATATATATGTATATATATATATATATATATATATATATATAAATATATATATGCATATAATTGTTATATATATCTATATATATATATATAAATATATATATATATATATATATATATATCTTATATATAATCTTTGCCACGTAGTAAGTGAAAAACTTTTCCCCCCGCCCATTCCCGCCAATGTTTGAAGCCGCTGTTCCACTAACCTCACCCCCGAGTAGCCTCATGCTATT
Source organism: Macrobrachium nipponense (assembly GCF_015104395.2). Classification (NCBI taxonomy): domain Eukaryota; kingdom Metazoa; phylum Arthropoda; class Malacostraca; order Decapoda; family Palaemonidae; genus Macrobrachium; species Macrobrachium nipponense. The sequence goes on along the minus strand of NC_087202.1, from coordinate 84,403,834 downwards.
TCGAATATAGGGCGGGCTTCTTATGGGTATAAATATATATATATATATATATTTATATATATAATATATATTACACCTTTGCCACGTTAATAAAAACTGAAATTTTACACCATTCCGACCAATGTTTGGAGCTGCTGTTCCATTTAACCTCCCCGAGATAGCCACATAGCCAACAATGCTTCATGCTATTTCGAATACAGCCAATTCCTGTGATGGACAAGCAGAAGTTATTAGAATATATTATATTCACACTAGGAAAGCCAAATATATTTTTATTTATCTGTAATAAGGTGAAACCATTATTTAAATCCTTCAAAGCTAGTCTTTTGTTTGCATTTAATCTGAGCAAACTGCTTTACAAACTCGTTTTCTTTTGCGTGAAATGTTATATTATCGTTATAAGTATGCATGTTTATGATTTATATTATGCGTGAGAGTTCTTTGTGTAAAAGGAAGAGGATTTAGGTGTATTATATAAGAAATAATTTGTATATTTTATCACATTAAGCTAATAATATCGGAAAAACGTTGATTTTCAGGCTACCACGTTGATGACAGCTGTGCAAATGGAACGAACAATTCTATATTAACAGCGCCCGTGCCCAAATCTTGACAACCCTGGGAGCGCAAAACTGTCGACAGGGTTGGTGAGTACTGTATAATAATGTTTCACTTCCCTTCCATCAGATTCTCTCTCTCTCCCTCTCTCTTATCTTATGTGCATGTTTATTCTAATATTTGTAGTGATTTTTATAACTAGTTTTTCTTAGCAATGAATATGGATTAATATAATTATTTTTTATGTATTCCATTCTTTGATAGCATTATAGTCTGTTCATATGAGCTGTAATGTCAGTGGTTAGATATGGAAGAAACAGAATATTCATAGTTCTTTTTCAATTTTTATCCGCGTTTTACAATTGACTTTGCAAAATTATCATAGCGTCCGACGCCACATTTCCTCACGTTTTGCACTGCTGCTCGAGAACGAAACTGAATCACGATAGAATTTTAAGATGGCGTAATGTTTGATATGTTTCCTTTAAAGTGGCGCCAATTTTGATTAAAAAATAGGTGTTAGCCTGGTTGTGAGATGTTGCCGTTGGAAAACGCTTACAGGGGCTTTGTCAAAATTACTTTTTAGTAAAACCGTCAGGCGCGACTCCCCACACACGCACACACATATGTGGATTATAATATATATATATATATATATATATATATATATATATATATATATATATGTGTGTGTGTGTGTTGTGTGTGTGTGTCTGTGTGTGCGTGTAAAGGGTTATATATTAGGTTCGCTATTAAGGATAATTTATTTCTTATAGTGAATATTTGTATGCTTAAGAAATCCGAACCACTTGACCGATCTATAAAAAATTTGGCACGTGGGCATCATTTGACCCAACTATGATAATACAGTAGGTTTCAAATCCGCCCCCTTCACCTTCCCCTTCCCCTTCTCCTTCCCCTTCCCTTCATCTTCCTCTTTCACCTTCTCTCCTTCCCCTTCATCTTCCCCTTCCCTTCATCTTCCCCTTCATCTTCCTCTTCTTCCCCTTTGTACTGATGTGGTAAACTATATACGGAAAAATCATACCTCATTTCACGTATTCCAGACCATAGAAATATATTGATAATGTTCTTCACAGGTTTAGCAGGGGATGTGTTTAGGTTTGATTAGGTTTAGCGGGGTTGTAAGAGTGAAAAAAACATAGTCCTTGAAACCTTTACAAAGTAATTATTAATACCGAACAAAGCTCTGTTTGATCCTGGCATTCTTCAAAGAAAATAGGACATGAATCATTTCTTGTATATTTTAAATCCACCAGACTGGAATTTGTAAAATATTTCCCTTGGAGTAAAATCTCCTATATTCGTTAAACTTTGTTCAAAATACCATCAAGAAATGCTATCTTCTTCACAGTTTGCTGATTATAATTAAAAGCGGATTTAATATTGCATGTTAATTTTGAAAACTACATCTCCCGACTAAAGCGAAAATAATTCAGTCGTAAATCGATTTTTTCATCTTTTGTTAATTGAAAATAATCTTTCCTTAAATACGTTTTGATTTTTGAAATTCCTTCTCCAGGTAGTCGATACAAAAATTATGCTTCCTTCATCCTATTCGGACGGCTAATATAATATTCTAAGGTATGGCTATTCAGTTAAGGTCAATACACATTTTGATGTATATTTGTTGATATGAAACCAAGAAAGAGGGCGTGATTCCCCCTTTGAGACTGGTCCCCTTAGGCGCGATGCAACGGACCGTGGCATAGTAGTTTGAAGCCTTCTGGGAGCGACATCTCTTCAGCATTCATTGCTCGCTTCAGTTCCATTTGGGAGAGTCACACGAGCCGCAATCCTCCGTCAGATATTCCTTCGGCAGCAGTTCCGGGCGAAGTGGTAGTTCCTGTTTCAACATCTGTCTTTTAAAACGCATTTGCGGCGTACGGTACGTGATGTTCATGCAACTGTGATGACGCCGTGCATTGACACCAACGTGACCTTTTTGCTTTTTTTTGGATGTTAGTATCCGCTATCGGTTACTTTTTTACAGCTGTAATGTCAACCCTGTCAGAGACGTGTCCTTTAAGCTTCAGATTTTGAGGTCATTATTCCTCTAGCGCTTCTGTGCTAATGTCGAAAACTTACAATACCTAAAAGACAAGAATTTTTGTAGTTGTTCGTACAACAGATTCACCTTGGCTCCCTATATTTTCATTTTACTTTTGCTGCCGAAAATGAAAGAATGGTATGTCTTCATCGGTGTGTAGGAGTGTGTTTCAAGTGGTTATACAGTTTGGTCGTTTAACAAAATGTTATAAAACTTGTCCTATGTGTTCATAGGTCTCAGACAGTCTTTCAAGTTACGCCCCTAACCTTGATTTTGTTACTGCACATCCCATAGGCAAAACTTCACAAGAACAACTGATCAGGATAAAACATATAGCAAATCTCTTTCAGGATATTGTTGACATATATAAAGATTATATTCGCCGGGTTCTTAGATGACGAGATTTCAGATTCAAGAGACTTTTAAATACTGCAATAACAAATAAATAGGTATTAAAACGTAAAGGACGGTATCCGATAGCGAATCAAGTCAATACTGTGACGGAACAGCTTCATTAACAAAGACAGATACAAAAATTCGACGTTAAAATGTTAGGAAAAAGTCATGAGGGGCGGTATATGTACAAAAAATAAGCCATGTTACAGGGAATTTTTTGACTACCACTGCAAAGCTGAACATCCCCATTGTTTCTGAAAATTGAACATTCTTTTGGATATAAAACAGGACTACTTCAAGACTGAGTTAGAGTAAAATCTAATCATTTCTGCGGCAGTGAGTGAGGAACACTGAATTAATGGCAATATTAGACAAGTGAGGAGGAGTCGACTAACTTAAGTTGCCACGTGCGTGATTGCTCAACCTACAATTCTTCATTTGTTCGTTTTGCTCTGAAGCTCTTGAACTTTAGCAAATTTCTGGCTTTTATGGAAAATGTCCTGTTTCTCCTAAGCGCAATGTAACTATAGCAGATTCACATCAACCGTGCCTCTGATGTCTAAGCCAGTCCCTTACGACGCTCCCGATTGGCTGTTGATAAGCAAATCACAGGGCTGGAAACCCTCAGTCTCTCTCGAGAGTTCACATAGGCAGGATGTATGTTCCACTTCTCCTGAGGGATACGTCTCTCAAAGGTATCCCTCGGGAGAGGTGGAGCATACATCCTGCCTATGTGAACTCTCTCGAGAGACTGAGGGTTTCCAGCGCTGTGATTGGCTTATCAACACCCAATCGGGAGCGTGATAAGGGACTGTCTTAGACATCAGATGCACGGTGGATGTGAATCTACTAGAGCTTGAGACGGTAGTGTTGTTTGTTTTTACTATTTATTTCGTTTTTAAACTGACATTAAGTGTAGTTTATTCGTGATTTGATGTTTCTCTCACTTTCTGCGTATAATTCTCTCTCTTGTTTTCTTGTTAATGAGGTTCCTCGTTGGACGAATGGGTTACGTGCTCGCTTATCGATTCGGTAGTCGCGAGTTCGATCCTCTGGTCTGCTAGCATGGAATAAGAGGAATTTCTTCCTGGTGATTAGAAATTCACTTCTCGATATAATGTGGTTCGGACCCCGCAATAAGTTGTAGGTCCCGTTGCTAGGTAACCAATTTGTTCCTAGCCACGTAGAAATATCTAATCCTTCGGGCCAGCCCTAGGAGGGCTGTTAATCAGCTTAGTGGTCTGGATAAACTAAGATATACAGGGTGTCCATAAGTTCCAGTACCATTACCAGACTTTATGGACACCCTGTACTTAACTTTTTTTTCTTGTGAAAGGCTTTGAATAACTTTTTTTTCTTGCGAAAGGCTTTAAATATTTCTTGTGAAAGGCTTTGAGTAACTTTTTTTTTCTTGTGAAAGGCTTTGAATCAGCGTGTAAAGTTAGCTAACGTTGAGTACCTAAGATGCATAGAGTTTCTCGTTCATGTTTTCAGAACGAATGCTAAATACATCCCAGCCAAGCCAACAGAAGTAAATCGGATAAAAGCAGCGGTACACAGATATTCCTCGTCAATTACAGCAATGTTTTAACTGGAAGCTAGACTCTTTCTCCTTGCAACATGCAACGTTGAAGGTTGTTTTAGAAAAGTGGATATTACCAACAGATCTGTATTTGGAATGTTTGTGGCTAATACTGGACTCGGCGGAAATTTTGAAGTTCGTATAAATCTAACCCTATTTGAAATAGATCCGAGGTTTTGGATGTGCGCAGATTTATTTATCATCGCTAACGAATTGCACGAGCCCATTGAGCTGCATTGCAAATGGTTGCTAACATGAATGGCGATACGGTTAAATGGCTGAGTAACACTCGCTGTGCCGTGCCTAAGTCCGAACTCACTCTAATTTCCTACCACTTCATTGCAGGCTAACGAGAAAATAATCACTCTACAGGGCAAGTCTCTTTAGGAGTCCAGTCAAGCTTCCCTGAGCGCTCGTTCCCGTCCTAACCTCTCGCCTTGTAAAAAAAGATAACCCATCCTAATTTAACACCGCGCTAATGCTGATAAGTCTCATAACAAAAATATTTTCGAATATCAATATCTTTTTACAAGGGTCTTCATGAACCTAATCGATTTAGTCACATACTTTAGTTCTTGTTTATTCAGTGTTTTGGTGGGATTGAGAATAAAGAGAGAATCCTTTTTGTTTGCCCATTGATGATGATTTGAACTTAGCAATCAGGAGTCGTGATCACGTGAAAATTGGTAGTTTCCTTTTTATTTCAATATGAGGTAAGCTGTTAACGCCCGCTAGAACATCAGTAGAAACGATCTTCTTTTCACAAATCTCTAGGATGTAGGTCAGACGCCGTACCAATTTTTTTTTTTTTAGAAATAATGAAAAATAATGCCACGCGCCGCCATGTAGCGTCCGGACAGAAATATGTTTTATAAGTATAACTGAATGATATTAATGAAGCTCAACCTTATTTTCTAATGGTATTTTGATCAATTGAAGCATTTACAAAATTCTGAATGACTGAATCTCTATCAATCTTTTTGATCGGTAAAGGAGGAGATTATGAAAACTGAAAGATGGAAAGGTAGTTAATTCACAAGTCTCGCATGAAAGGAATAAATAAGCTAGATGATGAGAACGTACAAAGAAAAAAAATGCATTGGTAATTGAATGATATAACTAACGATGGAATAACGTCAGTCATTACTTACTGGGGGATCGACGAAGCTTTTCAATGAATTGGGGGTTTTGTTTTTATATTGACACGGGGTGGGAATTGAATGAATTAGGATTTGTTTTTATGACTTGACGCCGAGGGTGAATTGAGGATTTTGTTTTTATATTGACACGAGGGTGAATTGGGAATTTTGTTTTTATATTGAGACAAGGGTGAAATGAGGATTTGGGTTTATATTGAGACGAGGGTGAATTTGGGATTTTGTTTTTATATTGACACGAGGGTGAATTGGGAATCTTGTTTTTATATTGAGACGAGGGTGAATTGAGGATTTGGTTTTATATTGAAACGAGGGTGAATTTGGGATTTTGTTTTTATATTGACACGAGGGTGAATTTGATTTTGGGTTTTTTATATTGCAACGAGGGTTTTTGATGATTGACACGAGGTGAATTTGAATTGTTTTTATATTGGACACGAGGTTTTGAATTGAGGATATTATTGACACGAGGGGTGAATTGAGGATTTTTTTTTATATTGATACGAGGGTGAATTGAGGATTTTGTTTTTATATTGACACGAGGATGAATTGAGGATTTTGTTTTTATATTGATACGAGGGTGAATTGAGGATTTTTTTTTTATATTGACACGAGGGTGAATTGAGGATTTTGTTTTTATATTGACACGAGGGTGAATTGAGGATTTTGTTTTTATATTGACACGAGGGTGAATTGAGGATTTTGTTTTTATATTGACACGAGGGTGAATTGAGGATTTTTTTTTTTATATTGACACGAGGGTGAATTGGGAATTTTGATTTTATATTGACACGAGGGAGAGGAAGACCCAAGACCAGGTGGAGAGATTGAATTAGAGATGATATGACGGAGAAGGGAGAAAGGGAGGAAATGACAAAGGACAGAGGTAGATGGAAGAGACGCTTCAAAACGGCGACCCTGATCAGGGATAAAGCTGGGAAGAAGATGAGGAGGTTTATATGGACGCGTATTTTACGATGAAACTTGATTTTCATGTTAGATTTTTTTTTCATAATAAGAAAATAAAACCCGTTAATGTAACGTACAAGAGAAGTTCATGGAATTCGTTTCTGTCATGGATTGAGACCTACTGATCACGAAACAAAAAAGATGAGAAGTAAATATGTATAATTCGATATTCGTCAGTCTTGGTGATTTGTCGAGGGAATTACAACGAACATTGATAAAATCTTTATAAATATATTTGTTTCATTTTTGTTCTAAGTTTAAATTCTTAGTTCACACGCTGGTCAGCTTTGCCTGTTTTTGACTTTCTGCTTTGACCTGTACTTGGAAGTAGTTTTTACACCTTTCCAAGACCTGATGGAGATCGTAACTTTTTTTCCCGATGCACACGGCCCGCATTCTCACGTTGCCTAACCTCTTTGTCATTAAAAGTAAGCAGAGACTTGCCGTAACAAACTCTCTTATCAAATGACATTCTGTGTCTGCACTTCTTTCTGTCTGTCAGCACTGGTCAGCTGTTACTGCATACTTATGTCATCCCTAAATGTCTTGCGTGACAAATCTAAATAATTGTATTACGAAGCAGAGAACTTAATTAGCCCAGGTATAATAAGAAAATTCTAATTGCACAAAATATTTGATACACTAAAAGTGAGTTGTTCACGACTATGCAAGATCGTTATAGTAGACTCTACTAAGTATTTTGGAGTTTGAACCAGGAACTTACTTAGTACAGACAATAGGGAACAATCTAGAATAAACGGGCGCTCTCGCACACACACACACCACACACACACACGTGTGTACATATACGTATATATCAGCATGTGTACATATGCCAATATATGTAGAGTGTGTATTTGGGTGAATGTGTATGTGCTTGAAAAGAGTCGTATTTACATTAAAAATATTTCAGTTCGTTCTGAACTCTATATTCACTTTCTGTATTAAAAACATTCACTTTTCATTTATTCCCGTTTCCCATGTGCATTAACCCACGTGGATTCTCTGCCGTGTCAGCTTCACGGTTTCCATATTTTGCGGCCGCCTTACAAGTCGACTTACCGAGGCCCTATACTTCGAAAACCCTGTCACAACTTCGGCCATCAACATGAAAAACAGGCGAGTCCCACGATACGACCTGAACAGATGCAAATGACCAGTCCTTTCCTGACGTATACGAGGCTGGGGGGAGGTCTTTCCTTCCATTACACTAACAAATCAAAGGTTAAAGGCAGGGCATGGCATCGCTGCCCTCTAAACCCCGTCGGAACTGCTTCCACAGTACCCAGGCTATACTACGTTAAACTTCGATTTCTAAGCGACTTTCCGTGGGCCCATTCGATTCCTCAGTTGATGTCGTCTCGAATTTTGGGCATTAAACAATTCGGAGTTTGGTAAGTTACATTGGCCTTCCTTTCTCACGTGAATTAATTTCTTGGCATTATATGCCGCTCTCTCTCTCTTCTCTCTCTCTCTCTCTCTCTCTCTCTCTCTCTCTCTCTCTCTCCCTTGGTTGCTTTTATCATGGTTTTTCTCCGTTTGACAAAATAAGCCCCATGTGCGATTGGACAAAATTGACCCCATGTGCGATTGGACAAAATTGACCCCATGTGCGATTGGACAAAATTGACCCCATGTGCGATTGGACAAAATTGACCCCATGTGCAATTGGATAAAATTGACCCCATGTGCGATTGGACAAAATTGACCTCATGTGCAATTGGATAAAATTGACCCCATGTGCGATTGGACAAAATTGACCCCATGTGCGATTGGACAAAATTGACCCCATGTGCGATTGGACAAAATTGACCCCATGTGCGATTGGACAAAATTGACCCCATGTGCAATTGGATAAAATTGACCCCATGTGCGATTGGACAAAATTGACCCCATGTGCGATTGGACAAAATTGACCCCATGTGTGATTGGACAAAATTGACCCCATGTGCAATTGGATAAAATTGCCCCCATGTGCGATTGGACAAAATTGGCCCCCATGTGCGATTGGGCAAAATTACCCCCATGTGCGATTGGACAAAATTGCCCCCATGTGCAATTGGATAAAATTGCCCCCATGTGCGATTGGACAAAATTGCCCCCATGTGCAATTGGATAAAATTGCCCCCATATGCGATTGGACAAAATTGGACCCTGGCGATTGGACAAAATGCCCCCATGCGATTGGACAAAATTGACCCCATGCAATTGTAAAAATTGCAGGATTGGACAAAATTGGCCCCATGTGCGATTGGACAAAATTGACCCCATGTGCGATTGGACCCCCATTGACCCCAGTGCGAATTGGACAAAATTGGACCCCATGTGCGATGGGCAAAATTAGCAAAAATGTGCGATTTGGGAACAAATGCCCCATGCATTGACAAAAATTGGCCCCATTGTGGCGATTGGACAAATTGCGATTGGTTATTGGTAAAAAATTGCCCCCCATGCGATTTGGCCCTAAAAATTCCCCCAATGTGCAATTGATAAAAATTGCCCCCATGTGCAATTGGACAAAATTGACCCCATGTGCAATTGGATAAAATTGCCCCCATGTGCAATTGGATAAAATTGCCCCATGTGCAATTGACAAAATTGACCCCAAATTGTTCCCCAATGGATAAATTGCAATGTGCATTGGATAAAATTGCCCCTGTGCAAAAATTGGATAAAATTGACCCCATGTGCAAATTGGATAAAATTGACCCCATGCATTGGACAAATTGACCCCATGTGCAATTGGAATAAAATTGCCCAGTGCATGGAATAAAATTGCCCCCATTGTGATTGGACAAAATTGACCCCATGGCAATTGATAAAAATTGCCCCCCATGTGCAATTGGATAAAATTGCCCATGTGCAATTGAATAAAATTGTCCCCATGTGCAATTGGATAAAATTGCCCCCATGTGCAATTGGATAAAATTGCCCCCATGTGCAATTGGACAAAATTGACCCCATGTGCAATTGGATAAAATTGCCCCCATGTGCAATTGGATAAAATTGCCCCCATGTGCAATTGGATAAAAATTGTCCCCCATGGGCAATTGGATAAAATTGCCCCATGGCAATTGGACAAAATTGCCCCCAGTGAAGGACTTCCCCCATGTGCAATTGGATAAATTGCCCCAGTGCAATTGATAAAATTGCCCCCATGAATTGCAAAATTGGACCCCCAAGTGCAATTGGATAAAATTGCCCCCATGTGCAATTGGGATTAAAATGACCCCATGTGCAATTTGGATAAAATTGCCCATGTCAATTGGATAAAATTGCCCCATGTTCAATTGGGCCCCGACATGAACAAAAATTGTGCAATTGGGCAAAATTAGCCCCATGTGCGATGGATAAAATTGACCCCATGTGCGATTAGACATGACCCCATGTGCGATTGGACAAAATTGACAAAATTGTGCGATTGGAACAAAATGCCCCATGTGATTGGGCAAAAACCCCTTAGCCACCCCATGTGCGATTGGACAAAAATTGGCCCCATGTGCGATTGGACAAAATGCCCCCATGTGATTGAAAATGACATTGACAAATTGGCCCCATGTGCGATTGGACAAATTGACCCCATGTGACAAAATTGGACAAAATTGCCCCCATTGGGTGCGATTGGCGGGACAAAATTGGCACCCCCCATGTGCGATTGGACAAAATTAGCATTGGTTGCGATTGGACAAAATTGCCCATGTCGCGATTGGACAAAAATTGGCCCCATGTGCGATTGGACAAAATTGGCCCCATGTGCAATTGGACAAAATTGGCCCCATGTGCGATTGGACAAAATTGGCCCCATGTGCGATTGGACAAAATTGGCCCAATGTGTGATTGGACAAAATTGCCCCCATGTGCGATTGGACAAAATTGACCCCATGTGCGATTGGACAAAATTGCCCCCATGTGCGATTGGACAAAATTGCCCCCATGTGCGATTGGACAAAATTGCCCCCATGTGCGATTGGACAAAATTGGCAACATGTGCAATTGGACAAAATTGGCCCCATGTGCGATTGGACAAAATTGGCCCCATGTGCGATTGGACAAAATTGACCCCATGTGCGATTGGACAAAATTGGCCCCATGTGCGATTGGACGAAATTGACCCCATGTGCGATTGGACAAAATTGGCCCCATGTGCGATTGGACAAAATGGACTCCATGTGCAATTGGACAAAATTGACCCCATGTGCGATTGGACAAAATTGACTCCATGTGCAATTGGACAAAATTGACCCCATGTGCGATTGGGCAAAATTGACTCCATGCGCGATTGGACAAAATTGACCCCATGTGAGGTTTGACAAAATTGACCCCATGTGAGATTTGACAAAATTGACCCCATGTGAGGTTTGACAAAATGACCCCATGTGAAATTTGACAAAATTGACCCCATGTGAGGTTTGACAAAATTGACCCCATGTGAGGTTTGATAAAATTGACCCCATGTGAGGTTTGACAAAATTGACCCCATGTGAGATTTGACAAAATTGACCACATGTGAGATTTGACAAAATTGACCCCATGTGAGATTTGACAAAATTGACCCCATGTGAGGATTGACAAAATTGACCCCATTTGCGATGTGACAAAATTACCCCATGTGCGATTGGACAAAACTGACCCCATGAGTAATTTGGCAAAATTGACCCCATGAGTAATTTGACAAAATTGACCCCATGTGCGCTTGGACAAAATTGACCCCATGTGTGATTGGACAAAATTGACCCCATGTGCGATTGGACAAAATTGACCCCATGTGTGATTGGACAAAACTGACCCCATGAGCAATTTGACAAAATTGACCCCATGTGTGATTGGACAAAACTGACCCCATGAGCAATTTGACAAAATTGACCCCATGTGTGATTGGAGAAAACTGACCCCATGAGCAATTTGACAAAATTGACCCCATGTGCGATTGGACAAAATTGGCCCCATGTGCGATTGGACAAAATTGACCCCATGTGCGATTGGACAAAATTGACCCCATGTGCTATTGGACAAAATTGACCCCATGTGCGATGGGACAAAATTGACCCCATGTGCGATTTGCTTCAATTAACACGATATCTCTATTAGAATTCTTATGCTTTCGCGTACTGTAAATTCTTTTTTGGTGTGATTATTTTTTTGGTATATACATTATTGGATCTTCTTATCGTCATTATCATAAGTTTTCGCCATCAAGAAAAACTACTGTTTGTCTTATGGAAGATGTGCGTAAGTTGTTTTGTAATTAAGCATTGGTGGATGATTCTTCATAGTAAATAACACTCTCTCTGCTCTGTGAAACAATCCACCGTTATAATTTCAAATATGAATAGGTAAACAAATTAATTGAGCTTTGTTTTAATGATCATATCTACAGGTAATTGCCACTTAATTCACAAGATTATACTAGAGCAGTGGATGAGCTCCCAATTTAATCGAAAATATAAAGGAGAGTTCAGGTTTACTAATCTTTATTTAAACCTGAATAATACAAGGCAAATTGATGCTATTACCTAGTGTTATAATAAGATAATTATAACACTATGTATAGACAAAATCCGCCTACATATTATATCGTTAATTAGAAGGGGATTTTCAATATAGATTGGCACATTATGAAGAAATCAATTTTTTTTCATTGCAAACTCCAGTCTTGCTTCCAGTTTATGTATCCTTTGTTTTATGATATTCCAACTAACATCGTATTCCATCATTATACCTGAAGTGCGAATATGACACTCATTGCTTAATAAAGCATGACATTTTGTAGGCATGGAAACCATCAGTATAATACGTTGTTCGTTCTTGTAAAGAAAAATGCATAAGATTTTAATGTACAGACGGCCAACGAAGATTTGGCGTAGTTTCTTAATTCATTGTTCGTTATGGACATATTGTCATATGCAGGTGCCAGATAATTTACTTAACAATAAATAACATTTCCTTTCAAAGGTGCTATACTTGAAATAATTACATTAGAATAGAATAGACTTATTCAACGTATTAAAGATAATTATTTTGCAAAGTAAGGAAAATATTTACCGATGGGTCCACGATTTCTAATTTTATTCTCAACTCTAGCTTCGTGACAGCATACCTAAGCATTTTGAAGTTGGCTTTGCTGCCGCTCGAGTCTTGACTCAACATATCGTACTGCACTGGGGTGTTGTCATTTCGTCTCCTACAACCGATAAACAATACATCAAGGCGTTAACATTCTTTGAAAACGATGTTTAATTGAACTAATTTTGTCCTTTGATCAATAAAATAATTTGCATGACACATTTAGTGGGCCTAAATTGGACTTCTGATTTTCACACATGATTTGCCTAGGTCTATTTTCAGCTTTATATCTCTCGGATACGTAATATAAATGAATGTTTAAATCGACAATATATATATATATATATATATATATATATATATATATATATATATATATATATATATATAATATATATCAATCTGCTTTATTTGATTATTCCCGTTATTCTTGTTTTATTAGCCATGTTCGCCTTTCTTCTTATCCTTTTCACAATTGCTTAACATAATTAACTCAGACCTAGGCCATTTCAAAGTAAAAAGCAATCATAAAAAAAAATAAAACGAATATAATTTTCAGTCTTATTTTGTATCGAATTCCTTGCATATCATCCTGTTTCATTTGGACACGTTGGAAAGCTGTGGGAGTCAAAACTGACAAATACAGTAAGAAAGGCTTACTTTCTGCAGCTATTCATTTCTTCTAAATATAAATTAATTCAAATTAGTTTCACATGTATACCTAGACCTACTACCATAAGCATGTTATAAGTAGCTGAAAGGATATATGAGAGGTGACGTTCTCGTTTAAGTCTATTTCATATGTTTTTATTTATTTTTTTTCAAGAAAAACCTACTGCTTTAATCAAGGGTTGCACTTTGACGGCTATAGGGTGTAACACGAGTGTATGCACATATTTTGGGGAATGAAAGATAAAGT
>NC_087202.1:84377619-84380119 GCF_015104395.2 Macrobrachium nipponense | reverse complement strand
ACGACTCTTGCTAATTTCATTTTCAGTCTCATTTTTACCCCTTCTACATCAAAAGCCCTTTGTCCTCATCGGGCCACGTGCTTCCCTTTGTGACTTGTTAAAGACCAAGCCTTCAGTGCATACCTCAGTGAAACATTAGAGTTTCCTTCCCCCCAGTGTTAGAGAATTAATCAGCCTTAATCAAAGCAAGAAGTCATTTCTTCTTTTATCTTGTTTAATCTGGGATTCTTTTCCAGATTCCATGAGTCACGTGCCCAGTCTCTCTGCCCGCAAGTGTGCATTACCCAAGTTTATGAAACCAGCTTGAATTAATCCATTTGGAGCCAGCTATTATCCATTTGTGAGAGATATATAAGTCCCTTCTCCAGGCCAGTAAGGGCCTTTTGTAAATAAATAGCTGTAAAGTAACGAGCTGAGTTTTCTGGCGACCTTTCCCTCTAAGAAATTATCAATAACTATCAGTTTACGGTAAGTTAAAGCAATTTCCTCTTGAAATCCCTCAATTATTTCCGTTTACGTATATAGCCTCTCTCAAGGCCGGGCTTAATACGTAAAAGTGGCGCCCTCGCGAGGATTTGAACCTAGCTTGCTTAAAAAAAGCTTGTAAATCGCGTTATCCGTTGTAAAACGTAATCTGTAAATTATTTTACAAAAAGCAAATCAAGCACACTTGCAGGGAAAGAAGACAGACACTGACTCACGGTAAGGTATACCATTCTTTTAATATGATTATTTATAACCTATGTTAGCTTAAGGTACGTTAAGTATTTTTATTTAGAAGTGTTTTAAACAAATGTGAAGTGAGAAATATTATTATATTGTAACAGCCAGAGCGCCGAGCGAATTCTGTTATTTTGTAAATCGCATTGTTTTCGTCGGACGAGACAGAGCACGTGTATTAGATAGATGCCAGAAAGGACCAGATCAAACTAGGAAGTGCTTTGCCAGGGTTTATTGCTGTATTAGAAAGCCTAGCTAGTTAGGAGTGTTTTACTAATAGTTACGGCAAAAGAAGTGTACAATTCTTTTGTCTGTGATATGTTAGGGGAATTCATTCTAACTTAGTTTTCATTCCAAGTGTTGGTAACCGCTTACCTCTCAGCTTAATTCAGCTTCGCGCACGCGCACTCTCAGGCCTGCCAGCCAGCCTTCGTCTCATTCACAGCGGCAGCCATGTTTGTTATCTCTTTAAGCATTACCTAAACAATTTAAGCAAAGTAACGTAAGTCTCAAAGTTTTAACGTAAATAATATTAATCTCGTTACTAGTATCTATCGTTCTGCCAGAGAAATTAACGTAATTCGCCTTGAATAAGAAATTAGAATTGCGTGTTGTAAATCTCCTCGCATTTACAGAGAATCAGCTGATTCGCCATCACTGATAGCACACTGTGCTGCTAGCCCGCGCTATTCCCGCTCACCGCGTTTCACGTCGCATCGCTCACTCGCTCGCTGAGCGAAAGTTTCATTTCACTTCGCAATAAACGTAACCTTTTCCTTTTACAATTGTTTGCTAACATTTTCATCTTAAAATCCTTACCGTCATTTTCACTTGTCCTTACGTAAAGTTAACGTAAATCTTAAAAGTAGAGTCAATTACAAGAATGTTAACGTAAAACGCGTCCTTTGTAAATTTCATATTAAAACGCAAATCATTTCATAAGCGCAAGCCGCTAACATTAACGTAAACATCGTTCACCGCGAGCGCGTTATCATTTTTCATAAAACGTTTTCAAAAGCAATTCTTTCAGTAAACGTTAACGTAAGTAGATCATTTAACGCAAGTTGCGTCATATTAAACTAACATTATTAGTTCAATTCAATATAAGCGAGTTCATTCATATATCATTTTCACCCTCTCCGAGAGAGAGAGAGAGAGAGAGAGAGAGAGAGAGAGAGAGAACCAGAACCCAGTATTCTCGAAGCCAAGAGTACTACATCTTACCATTAATTATAGCATGCAGAATTAACATTATTTTAGTCTCTTGTGTCTTTCATTTTACACAGCGTGATACGTACGCGCCTGTGTCATTGCAGTTTTGCAAGCATTTATTTCCTTTATCGAGTACTTCAGCAAAGGACTGAGCATTTACAATTTACCGTTACCTGTCGTTGCCCGAGTGGTCTTTTCATTCTTTATCTTTACAAAAGACTTGCGTATACCGCGAAGCACAACCGCACAGTGTGCCACCGCAACCTTCATTACTTCCATCAAGAAAGTCGTTACCAGTTTAGGACTGGCCACCACCAGTGCACGTCAGGTCTTACCATTTCACAGTGCCACTAATTCTTGACACTGTCCATCGACTGGCTGCTGAAGTACTCCCACCTTTTACTTTCTCTCCTCCACTATTACCCTCTGCCACGAACAGAGTACCATTTCACTTCAGTATATTTAGTATACTGCATGTAGTGTCCGGGACACACCAGCACGCTACCAGTGCTCGAAGGAACTGCCTCCTCATAAGTGCATTGCACCTGTACAGGCCGTACAGGTAGCC
>NC_087202.1:84368572-84377119 GCF_015104395.2 Macrobrachium nipponense | reverse complement strand
TATATGTACCGTATGTGTGTGCATGATATTATATTATATATATATATATATATATATATATATATAAATATATTATATATATATATGCGTCGACAATATTACCAAATCCAAGCACAGCGTTTCGGCTATTCTGTTTGATTTACATATTCACAAACTGTTCAAATCACAGTTTTCTGATCACTCAAACTTGATTTCATTTACCAACTCCTCTCCTCCAGTGTTCAGTGGCCTCTTCAGAGTAAGGTGACCAGATTTTTGAAACAAATAATAAATTTTCGGTTTAGAGGTGTAAAAAGTATGAACCTCGTACCTTTCTTAAAGCAGCATTCTGAAGTCCATCTCACCGTATTTATCATAAATGGCAAAGGAACTGAATAGAGATGCAATTAATTAAGTCAAGGTAGGCTACTACCTAATGACTACTTACCAATGATTGAACAGTATTAAGATTATCTACTGGCGAAACACCGCTGGATGGAAGAGAGTGAGTGGTACTGGCTGGATGCTTGCTGGCGGGAAGGCAAGGGGGGGGGGGGGGGGTCGGGGGGGGGGGCGGGGGCGGCCATGGATGTCCATAACGATACTAACGTTGGTTTAGTAGGAAATTTGGTTTTATCTTCTTGGAAAGTAATCTCGCAAATTATGCCGTGCAAAGCTGTTTAGACTAGGCCTACTTGAAGGATATCATATAACAGGCTAGAGATATGGCGATCTTGAAGATTTCTCTGAAGAGGACACTGAAGAAGAGGAATTTGTAAATGAAATCAAGTTTGAGTGATACGAAACTCTTTGTGATTTGAACAGTTTGTGAAATATAGGTCTAAGCGTAGCCTAGGCTACACTAGTAAAATCAAACTGAATTACCGAAAGCTGTTGGATACATACTCGTATTTCGTGTGACTGGGTTGGTAATATTATCGATGCAAATCGGGATGTTTCCCCCTCCCATTCCCTCTCTCCTCCGCCATCCCTCACCTCCTTCCCCTTCTCCCTCCCCTCACCCTCACACTCACCCGGCTTCCCGCCAATTTTCCAGCTTCTGTTCTGTGCACCTCCCCGGGATATACAACGGTACATGCTATTTCGAAAACAGGCGGGCTTCTTATTAGATATTATATATATATATATATATATATATATATATATATATATATATATATATAAATATATATAATGCATATATATATATATATATATAATATGCTATATATGTATATATTATATATATATATATATAAAGATATATATTTATATATATATATATATATATATATCTTTGCCACGTAGTAAGTGAAATTTCCCCCCTTCCCGCCAATGTTTGAGCCGCTGTTCCACTAACCTCCCCGAGTAGCTCATGCTATTTCGAATATAGGCGGGCTTCTTATGGGTACAGTATATATATACATTATTAATAAGTAATATATATTATATATATAATATATATATATATATATATACACCTTTGCCACGTAATAACTGAAATTTACACCATTCCCGCCAATGTTGGAGCTGCTGTTCCATTAACCTCCCCGAGATAGCCACATAGCCAACAATGCTTCATGCTATTTCGAATACAGCCAATTCCTGTGATGGACAAGCAGAAGTTATTAGAATATATTATATTCACACTAGGAAAGCCTAAATATATTTTTATTTATCTGTAATAAGGTGAAACCATTATTTAAATCCTTCAAAGCTAGTTTTTTGTTTGCATTTAATCTGAGCAAACTGCTTTACAAACTCGTTTTCTTTTGCGTGAAATGTTATATTATCGTTATAAGTATGCATGTTTATGATTTATATAATGCGTGAGAGTTCTTTGTGTAAAAAGGAAGGATTTAGGTGTATTATATAAGAAATAATTTGTATATTTTATCACATTAAGCTAATAATATCGGAAACGTTGATTTTCAGGCTACCACGTTGATGACAGCTGTGCAAATGGAACGAACAATTCTATATTAACAGCGCCCGTGCCCAAATCTTGACAACCCTGGGAGCGCAAACTGTCCGACAGGGTTGGTGAGTACTGTATAATAATGTTTCACTTCCCTTCCATCAGATTCTCTCTCTCTCCCTCTCTCTTATCTTATGTGCATGTTTATTCTAATATTTGTAGTGATTTTTATAACTAGTTTTTCTTAGCAATGAATATGGATTAATATAATTATATGTATTCCATTCTTTGATACATTAATAGTCTGTTCATATTGAGCCTATGTCAGTGGTTTGATATGAAAACAGCATATCATGTTCTCAATTTTATCCGCGTTACAATTGACTTTGCAAAAGTTTTTTCTAGCAAGAATAGGATTAATATAATTATTTTTATGTATTCCAATTCTGATAGCATATAGTCTGGTTCATATTGACTGTATGTCATGGTTAGGAAGATGGAAGAAACAGAATATTCATAGTTCTTTTTTCAATTTTTATCGTTTTACAATTACTTTGCAAAATTTTTCTAGCAATGAATATGGTTAATATAATTATTTTTTATGTATTCCATTTGATACTTATAGTCGTTCATATACTGTAATCAGTGGTTAGATATAAGAAAAAATTCTAGTTCTTTTTCAATTTTTTATCCGCGTTTTACAATTGACTTTGCAAAATTATCATAGCGTCCGACGCCACATTTCCTCACGTTTTGCACTGCTGCTCGAGAACGAAACTGAATCACGATAGAATTTTAAGATGGCGTAATGTTTGATATGTTTCCTTTAAAGTGGCGCCAATTTGATTAAAATAGTGTAGCTGGTTTGTGAGATGTTGCCGTTGGAAAACGCTACAGGCTTTGTCAAAATTTCTAGTAAACCGTCAGGCGCGACTCCCACACGCACACACATATGTGGATTTATATATATATATATAGATTATATATATATATATATATATGTGTGTGTGTGTGTGTGTGTGTGTGTGTGTCTGTGTGTGCGTGTAAAGGGTTATATATTACAGGTTCGCTATTAAGGATAATTTATTTCTTATAAGTGAATATTTGTATGCTTAAGAAATCCGAACCACTTGACCGATCTATAAAAAATTTGGCACGTGGGCATCATTTGACCCAACTATGATAATACAGTAGGTTTCAAATCCGCCCCCTTCACCTTCCCCTTCCCCTTCTCCTTCCCCTTCCCCTTCATCTTCCCCTTCACCTTCTCCTTCCCCTTCATCTTCCCCTTCCCTTTCATCTTCCCCTTCATCTTCCTCTTCTTCCCCTTTGTACTGATGTGGTAAACTATATACGGAAAAATCATACCTCATTTCACGTATTCCAGACCATAGAAATATATTGATAATGTTCTTCACAGGTTTAGCAGGGGATGTGTTTTTAGGTTTTGATTAGGTTTAGGGGCGGGGTGTTAAGAGTGAAAAAAACATAGTCCTTGAAACCTTTACAAGTAATTATTAATACCGAACAAAGCTCTGTTTGATCCTGGCATTCTTCAAAGAAAATAGGACATGAATCATTTCTTGTATATTTTAAATCCACCAGACTGGAATTTGTAAAATATTTCCCTTGGAGTAAAATCTCCTATATTCGTTAAACTTTGTTCAAAATACCATCAAGAAATGCTATCTTCTTCACAGTTTGCTGATTATAATTAAAAGCGGATTTAATATTGCATGTTAATTTTGAAAACTACATCTCCCGACTAAAGCGAAATGAATTCAGTCGTAAATCGATTTTTTTCATCTTTTGTTAATTGAAAATAATCTTTCCTTAAAATAGCGATTTTGAAATTCCTTCTCCAGGTAGTCGATACAAAAATTATGCTTCCTTCATCCTATTCGGACGGCTAATATAATATTCTAAGGTATGGCTATTCAGTTAAGGTCAATACACATTTTGATGTATATTTGTTGATATGAAACCAAGAGGGCGTGATTCCCCCTTTGAGACTGGTCCCCTTAGGCGCGATGCAACGGACCGTGGCATAGTAGTTTGAAGCCTTCTGGGAGCGACATCTCTTCAGCATTCATTGCTCGCTTCAGTTCCATTTGGGAGAGTCACACGAGCCGCAATCCTCCGTCAGATATTCCTTCGGCAGCAGTTCCGGGCGAAGTGGTAGTTCCTGTTTCAACATCTGTCTTTTAAAACGCATTTGCGGCGTACGGTACGTGATGTTCATGCAACTGTGATGACGCCGTGCATTGACACCAACGTGACCTTTTTGCTTTTTTTTGGATGTTAGTATCCGCTATCGGTTACTTTTTTACAGCTGTAATGTCAACCCTGTCAGAGACGTGTCCTTTAAGCTTCAGATTTTGAGGTCATTATTCCTCTAGCGCTTCTGTGCTATTGTCGAAAACTTACAATACCTAAAAGACAAGAATTTTTGTAGTTGTTCGTACAACAGATTCACCTTGGCTCCCTATATTTTCATTTTACTTTTGCTGCCGAAAATGAAAGAATGGTATGTCTTCATCGGTGTGTAGGAGTGTGTTTCAAGTGGTTATACAGTTTGGTCGTTTAACAAAATGTTATAAAACTTGTCCTATGTGTTCATAGGTCTCAGACAGTCTTTCAAGTTACGCCCCTAACCTTGATTTTGTTACTGCACATCCCATAGGCAAAACTTCACAAGAACAACTGATCAGGATAAAACATATAGCAAATCTCTTTCAGGATATTGTTGACATATATAAAGATTATATTCGCCGGGTTCTTAGATGACGAGATTTCAGATTCAAGAGACTTTTAAATACTGCAATAACAAATAAATAGGTATTAAAACGTAAAGGACGGTATCCGATAGCGAATCAAGTCAATACTGTGACGGAACAGCTTCATTAACAAAGACAGATACAAAAATTCGACGTTAAATGTTAGGAAAAAGTAATGAGCGGTATAATGTACAAAAAATAAGCCATGTTACAGGGAATTTTTTCTGACTACCACTGCAAAGCTGAACCCATCCCCATTGTTCTGAAAATTGAACATTCTTTTGGTATAATAACAGACTACTTCAAGACTGAGTTAGAGTAAAATCTAATCAGTTCTGCGGCAGTGAGTGAGGAACACTGAATTAATGGCAATATTAGACAAGTGAGGAGGAGTCGACTAACTTAAGTTGCCACGTGCGTGATTGCTCAACCTACAATTCTTCATTTGTTCGTTTTGCTCTGAAGCTCTTGAACTTTAGCAAATTTCTGGCTTTTATGGAAAATGTCCTGTTTCTCCTAAGCGCAATGTAACTATAGCAGATTCACATCAACCGTGCCTCTGATGTCTAAGCCAGTCCCTTACGACGCTCCCGATTGGCTGTTGATAAGCAAATCACAGGGCTGGAAACCCTCAGTCTCTCTCGAGAGTTCACATAGGCAGGATGTATGTTCCACTTCTCCTGAGGGATACGTCTCTCAAAGGTATCCCTCGGGAGAGGTGGAGCATACATCCTGCCTATGTGAACTCTCTCGAGAGACTGAGGGTTTCCAGCGCTGTGATTGGCTTATCAACACCCAATCGGGAGCGTGATAAGGGACTGTCTTAGACATCAGATGCACGGTGATGTGAATCTACTAGAGCTTGAGACGGTAGTGTTGTTTGTTTTTACTATTTATTTCGTTTTTAAACTGACATTAAGTGTAGTTTATTCGTGATTTGATGTTTCTCTCACTTTCTGCGTATAATTCTCTCTCTTGTTTTCTTGTTAATGAGGTTCCTCGTTGGACGAATGGGTTACGTGCTCGCTTATCGATTCGGTAGTCGCGAGTTCGATCCTCTGGTCTGCTAGCATGGAATAAGAGGAATTTCTTCCTGGTGATTAGAAATTCACTTCTCGATATAATGTGGTTCGGACCCCGCAATAAGTTGTAGGTCCCGTTGCTAGGTAACCAATTTGTTCCTAGCCACGTAGAAATATCTAATCCTCGGGCCTTCGGCCAGCCCTAGGAGGGCTGTTAATCAGCTTAGTGGTCTGGATAAACTAAGATATACAGGGTGGTCCATAAGTTCCAGTACCATTACCAGACTTTATGACACCCAGTACTTAACTTTTTTTCTTGTGAAAGGCTTTGAATAACTTTTTTTCTTGCGAAAGGCTTTAAATATTTCTTGTGAAAGGCTTGAGTAACTTTTTATTTCTTGTGAAAGGCTTTGAATCACGTGTAAGTTAGCTAACGTTGAGTACCTAAGATGCATAGAGTTTCTCGTTCATGTTTTCAGAACGAATGCTAAATACATCCCAGCCAAGCAACAGAAGTAAATCGGATAAAAAGCGCGGTACACAGATATTCCTCGTCAATTACAGCAATGTTTTAACTGGAAGCTAGACTCTTTCCCTTGCAACATGCAACGTTGAAGGTTGTTTTTAGAAAAGTGGATATTACCAACAGATCTGTATTTGGAATGTTTGTGGCTAATACTGGACTCGGCGGAAATTTTGAAGTTCGTATAAATCTAACCCTATTTGAAATAGATCCTAGGTTTTGGATGTGCGCAGATTTATTTATCATCGCTAACGAATTGCACGAGCCCATTGAGCTGCATTGCAAATGGTTGCTAACATGAATGGCGATACGGTTAAATGGCTGAGTAACACTCGCTGTGCCGTGCCTAAGTCCGAACTCACTCTAATTTCCCTACCACTTCATTGCAGGCTGATGAGAAAATAATCACTCTACAGGGCAAGTCTCTTTAGGAGTCCAGTCAGCTCCCTGAGCGCTCGTTCCCGTCCTAACCTCTCGCCTTGTAAAAAAAGATAACCCATCCTAATTTAACACCGCGCTAATGCTGATAAGTCTCATAACAAAAATATTTTCGAATATCAATATCTTTTTACAAGGGTCTTCATGAACCTAATCGATTTAGTCACATACTTTAGTTCTTGTTTATTCAGTGTTTTGGTGGGATTGAGAATAAAGAGAGAATCCTTTTTGTTTGCCCATTGATGATGATTTGAACTTAGCAATCAGGAGTCGTGATCACGTGAAAATTGGTAGTTTCCTTTTTATTTCAATATGAGGTAAGCTGTTAACGCCCGCTAGAACATCAGTAGAAACGATCTTCTTTTCACAAATCTCTAGGATGTAGGTCAGACGCCGTACCAATTTTTTTTTTTTTTTAGAAATAATGAAAAATAATGCCACGCGCCGCCATGTAGCGTCCGGACAGAAATATGTTTTATAAGTATAACTGAATGATATTAATGAAGCTCAACCTTATTTTCTAATGGTATTTTGATCAATTGAAGCACTTTACAAAATCTGAATGACTGAATCTTCTATCAATCTTTTTTTGATCGGTAAAGGACGGAGATTATGAAAACTGAAAGATGGAAAGGTAGTTAATTCACAAGTCTCGCATGAAAGGAATAAATAAGCTAGATGATGAGAACGTACAAAGAAAAAAAATGCATTGGTAATTGAATGATATAACTAACGATGGAATAACGTCAGTCATTACTTAACTGGGGGATCGACGAAGCTTTTCAAAATCTTTGACCCGAGCCAGTCAATCGGTGCATTACATAAACTACTATGAACACATAAAGCATTGCTCGTATTATTTGTTCGTATATTATATTTATGATTTAAAATGCGTTTTTCGAGTGTCTTCCCAGATTGTCCTATATAAAAACTACCGCACTTGCATGGGATCTTATATATGACTCCTTCATTGTTCTCCGGACTATTATGAATTAAAGTTTTTCCAATGGTGCTAGGATATGAAAAAGTTGTACTAAAACCAAGTAACTTTAGGGGGTAGACTATAGATTCTAATGTGGGATGGTATGGGAAACATATAAAATCCAGTTTTCTGTTTTTCTCCTCATATGAATAAAATGTTTTTCGTGCTAACTTTAGACTGTAATCAATATCTTCCAATTTAAAATTATTTTCAATACCAACTTGATATATAAATTCTAGTTCCTCATTGATAAATTCCGGACTGCAGATATTAAGAGCTCTAAGAAACATTGATCTTAATGTTTTTATATAGGACAATCTGGGAAGACACTCGAAAAACGCATTTTAAAATCATAAATATATATACGAACAAATAATACGAGCAATGCTTTATGTGTTCATAGTAGTTTATGTAATGCACCGATTGACTGGCTCGGGTCAAAGATTTTGTTTGTTTAAGAGCACAGGTTTTATTGAAAGAAATTTGATAGAGACAGCTTGCATTGTTCACAGCAAAGGAAAAAATTTTATTTATCGCCTGGTTTGTATAAATTAGATCCTTTTTATCTTACATGTCATGAAACGTCAGTACAAATTGGATAATGTTATCCATTAACTATCATATAGTATAGGCTTGTTAATATGTACTGTATGTTATGCTGTTTCAAATGGATGTATTACCTCGTTAGATATTTTGGTATTTTTCATTTGCTCAACTGCTATTCTTGTTTTTATTGTTATTTTACTGCTGAATAGTTTGTAGCTCAAACTGCTAGTTTTTGGTAACTGTATGTTTAAAAATATTTTAGGCCTTTCTTGGCCGCATGCACTGTAAACTTTATCTCTTTCCTTAATAAACGCTCCAAGAAGAGGTCCATTGGAGGACGAAACTGTTGGGCATTTTCTGAG
>NC_087202.1:84358572-84361072 GCF_015104395.2 Macrobrachium nipponense | reverse complement strand
GGATTTGTTAGAGAGAGAGAGAGAGAGAGAGAGAGAGAGAGAGAGAGAGAGAGAGAGAGAGAGAGAGAGAGAGAGAGAGAGAGAAAACTCGTCTCTAGAAATTCACTTTAAAAAGCATCCTATGGCTACTAAAGCGTATCCCGTAGTATTAGTTTGCTTACATAAAAAACAATCTTGTCTTCAAAGAAGATTTTTTTTGGAACGTGGCCTTTGGAAAGGATTCATTTGGTTTCTCCCCCAACCCCCACCGCCCCCTCCAAAGTGAAAAAAAAAAAAAAAAAAAAAAGAAACCCTCCCCATTTTAGTTCACCTGAGTGTGAAAAGTTTGTTCAGAAGAAACTCACCAGACCTGAAATGGGTGGTCGGCAGATAAGACTTCAAAGAAACTTAATCCACACTTTTTAACTTTTTTTTTATTTTTTATTCTTACTACTCGAGGAAGTTTAATAGACTACATACATACAGTCTTAAAGAGGTTGCCAGCTTTGCAGGGCTATTTTAAGCTCTACACCTTACATACACACATACATACATACATACAACATACATACACACACGCACACACACACACACATACACACACACACACACACACACACACACACACATATATATATATATATATATATATATATATATATATATATATCTAATAAAAGGAGCCCATAAAAAACACCAAAATAGAGAAAAAGTACTATATTTCAGAGACTGCTGTCTCCCTCTTCAGGTAGATGAATGAGAAAGTTCACAGAAAAGGTGGTATTTATACCAAGAGGTCCATCCACAAACAAGCCATTTTAAGTCACCCCCGCTGATAATCTTCCTCTAATCTTCTTAAAGGGTTGGTTGAATGAAGACGTTGTCGATCGTGTCCGAAATCCATCCTCCTTTTGAGATGTTCATTACCTGCCTCTCTTTATTAAGGCCGATTCCATCATTTGACTCTTGTACCGGCAGTTGCTGCTATAAATTACACGTGACAAATTCCAGTTTATTCTATGGTTATGTTCATTTATATGGTTGAAAATAGCCGAGTTCTGTTGTCCATACCTAAACTGACCGTTTGTGTTGTATTAATCTCTGGGAAGGGATTTACCTGTAAATCCGATGTAAGATTGGTCACAGTCCTGGCATGGGATTTCGTATACCCCAGAGTCCTTTGGAGATGTCTTTTGTTGGACGTTAATCAGGGATTTGGCTAAGGTGTTTGGGTAAGTAAATACAAAAGGGTTCGATTTTCCGAGGGGGTTGGTTATTCTCTTAATCGTGTCCAGTGGGAATTATTATTTTATTGTTGGGTGTATCTCTGGTCTTGTCTTTAGGGGTCGGTAGAAAATTACGTTAGCTTTGTGAATTGCTTTCTCAATTATATGGTCAGGATAGAAAGACGAAAGTTGCTTGCGAATTAGTTCAAATTCTTTTTTCCAGGAATTCTGGGGAACAATTCGTAAGCTCTTAAGAAAACAAGTTACTAGCTACACCTATTTTTGATAGAAATGTCATGATAGCTAAAGTAGTGAATATATGAAAGTGAGAACGTGGGTTTTCTGTATATGGTCAATTTGTATTCGTCGTATCTCTGATTATTAAAACATCAAGAAAAAGGAATTTTGTTGTCTGTTTCCCATTCAACTTTAAATTTGATGCTGGGCACTAATGTGTTTAATTTCGAGAGGAATTCATTGAAATTGCCCCACTATTATCCCAAAATGTTAGGATATCATCCACGTATCTTATCCACAGCATGTTTTTGGGTTTTATTGCATTTATTACTGTAGTTTCAAAGTATTCCATGTACAGATGGCTAGAACAGGACTTAAAGGACTACCCATACTACACCCGAATTTTTGCTTGTAGAATGATTCCCCGAATGAAAATACGTTATTAGATGCACATAATTCAACTAGCTTTATTATTTTGTCAAGCGCCAATGGGAAATGATCTGAATAGGGGGATAATTTTACCCTTAAAAAACTGAAGAACGTCCTGTACTGGTACTTTAGTGAACAGGAATCTACATCAAGCTTAAAAGTTTTATGTTGTGAGGTGGTATATGTGCTTCTCTGAATTTGTGACAAAAATCTTCCGAATGTTTAATGTGACTGGGAGAAAATGTGCCTAGGGGAAAGGAGGCCAGCTAACCATTTAGAAATTTTGTAATTGAAAGCACCGCACATGAAACGATGGGTCTGAATGGAAGATTGTCTTTGTGAGTTTTGGGAAGGCCATAAAAATAGGGTAATTTAGGATTAATTACTTTAAATTTCTCTAATAGTTCAATACTCTTTTTGTCTTTGCCAATTAATCTTACTTTCCCACAGAATTTTTTCGGAAAGTAAGATTAATTGGCAAAGACAAAAGAGTATTGAACTATTAGAGAAATTTAAAGTAATTAATCCTAAATTACCCTATTTTTATGGCCTTCCCAAAACTTCACAAAGACAATCTTCCATTCAGACCCATCGTTTCATGTGCCGGTGCTTTCAATTACAAAATTTCT
>NC_087202.1:84331072-84353572 GCF_015104395.2 Macrobrachium nipponense | reverse complement strand
TTTTACTAATAGTTACGGCAAAAGAAGTGTACAATTCTTTTGTCTGTGATATGTTAGGGGAATTCATTCTAACTTAGTTTTCATTCCAAGTGTTGGTAACCGCTTACCTCTCAGCTTAATTCAGCTTCGCGCACGCGCACTCTCAGGCCTGCCAGCCAGCCTTCGTCTCATTCACAGCGGCAGCCATGTTTGTTATCTCTTTAAGCATTACCTAAACAATTTAAGCAAAGTAACGTAAGTCTCAAAGTTTTAACGTAAATAATATTAATCTCGTTACTAGTATCTATCGTTCTGCCAGAGAAATTAACGTAATTCGCCTTGAATAAGAAATTAGAATTGCGTGTTGTAAATCGCCTCGCATTTACAGAGAATCAGCTGATTCGCCATCACTGATAGCACACTGTGCTGCTAGCCCGCGCTATTCCCGCTCACCGCGTTTCACGTCGCATCGCTCACTCGCTCGCTGAGCGAAAGTTTCATTTCACTTCGCAATAAACGTAACCTTTTCCTTTTACAATTGTTTGCTAACATTTTCATCTTAAAATCCTTACCGTCATTTTCACTTGTCCTTACGTAAAGTTAACGTAAATCTTAAAAGTAGAGTCAATTACAAGAATTGTTAACGTAAAACGCGTCTTTGTAAATTTCATATTAAAACGCAAATCATTTCATAAGCGCAAGCCGCTAACATTAACGTAAACATCGTTCACCGCGAGCGCGTTATCATTTTTCATAAAACGTTTTCAAAAGCAATTCTTTCAGTAAACGTTAACGTAAGTAGATCATTTAACGCAAGTTGCGTCATATTAAACTAACATTATTAGTTCAATTCAATATAAGCGAGTTCATTCATATATCATTTTCACCCTCTCCGAGAGAGAGAGAGAGAGAGAGAGAGAGAGAGAGAGAGAGAGAGAGAGAGAGAGAACCAGAACCCAGTATTCTCGAAGCCAAGAGTACTACATCTTACCATTAATTATAGCATGCAGAATTAACATTATTTTAGTCTCTTGTGTCTTTCATTTACACAGCGTGATACGTACGCGCCTGTGTCATTGCAGTTTTGCAAGCATTTATTTCCTTTATCGAGTACTTCAGCAAAGGACTGAGCATTTACAATTTACCGTTACCTGTCGTTGCCCGAGTGGTCTTTTCCATTCTTTATCACAAAAGACTTGCGTATACCGCAAGCACAACCGCACAGTGTGCCACCGCAACCTTCATTACTTCCATCAAGAAAGTCGTTACCAGTTTAGGACTGGCCACCACCAGTGCACGTCAGGTCTTACCATTTCACAGTGCCACTAATTCTTGACACTGTCCATCGACTGGCTGCTGAAGTACTCCCACCTTTTACTTTCTCTCCTCCACTATTACCCTCTGCCACGAACAGAGTACCATTTCACTTCAGTATATTTAAGTATACTGCATGTAGTGTCCGGGACACACCAGCACGCTACCAGTGCTCGAAGGAACGCCTCCTCATAAGTGCCATTGCACCTGTACAGGCCGTACAGGTAGCCATTAAACCTGCGTGTCCGTCCTTACGGAACGCCCAAGTAAACCTGCGTGTCCGTCCTTATGGAACGCCCAATTCATTAGTGTGTCCGTGTACAAGGGTCAGTGATCCTTCGGAACACTCAACAAGGGAACGCCTCCCGAAGTGCCACCATACCAGCCCTAAGTGCTGTCAAACCTGCGTGTCCGTCCTTGCGGAACGCCCAATCCATTAGTGAATCCGCTATCCCGGATCACCCAATCAAGGGAATGCCTCCCCAAAGTGCCGCAATACCAGCCCTAAGTGCTGTCAAACCTGCGTGTCCGTCCTTACGGAACGCCCAATTCATTAATGTCCATGTACGGGAGGCTCAGTGGATCCTTCGGACCAATCAAGGGAACGCCTCCCGAAGTGCTGTCTAACTACCAGCACCTACTAGTGCTGTCCAAAAGGAACGCCTCCTGAAGTGCCATCGCACCTGTACAGACGTACAGGTAGCCCTATACCTGCGTGTCCGTCCTACGGAACGCCCATTCATTAGAGTATCCACCATTTTGGATCACTGAACCAAGGAACGCCTCCGAAAAGTGCCGTGCACCTGTATTGGACCTACAGGTAGCCCTACCAGCGTCTCCCACAAGTTGGGAACGCCCGTAAGTGTGACGTACGCCGCACACTCCATGTGATTTTTTCACCTCATCAGAAGGTGCCATTCACAAAGTGCCACCGAGCACCCAGTCTTTTCAGACTTTTCATTACCATTATCGCAGAACCCATTTCCAAGTGAGTGCCACTTTCCACAGTAGGCACTCCCATTCCATCCATTACCCTTCCTGGCCATTATTATCATTTTCAACTGAGCCTCTACTGCAGCCTAAGGGAAATGTCTTCCCCTGCTTTCCGCGACTTCTTTGCCAGAGAGCTAGAGAAGCTCGGAGCCCTCATAACTCTGGGCAAGGAGGCCGGTTACACTGGACCAGCACTTGACCAGTGGATAAAGGCGCAGCAGGCTGCCGCACACCTGCAAGAAAAGGAAGAAAGAGAAAACCAGAGAAGAGCCAAAGAAGCAGAAAGGAAGGCACGTGAAGAAGAGAGAAAGCATGAGCTAGCTCTCAAGGAACTCGAAATCAAGCGGGAGAAGGCCCGTAAGGAGAGTATCTTAGCTCCAGCCACTCTGCCAGCTTCCAGCCCTGCACCCACTGTCTCTCTTAGTCCCACCGTCTCTGGTCAGCCTGACATCTTTCCTATTCGTGAGCCTGGTCCTGATCCAGTACCCGAGATAGAAATTTCTTCTGCACCATCTCAGCCTCTTACCCTTTTACCGCCTACCTCCTCCCTTTTGGAAGAGGTAAGCCCACCAGTTAACCCCGGACTTGTTTCCGAGGGTGATTCAACGGAGGTTTCCTTAACCTCCCCACGTCAAATCACTGCCAGAGAGGACTCTTCACCTGTGCCAGAGCACACTGCCAGCCTTGGTGACTCCACAGATTCGCAACCTGTGGGGGCATCTCGGTCTTATCATCCAGTGCCACGGAAGAGGTTCTGGAACACGTTCTGCCGAGACTGTGGCCGCAAGGGTCACATGTCTGCAAATTACGGAGGGTGCGCTAATCGCAATATTCCTGCCATCGCAATGGCCGTAACCAATCCTTCCTCACTAGGACCCCCAGCTAAGGGCCCTATAACTGTCGCACCCCTCCAAAGTCATTATCAGCCAAGCCACGTCAGAGCCTACAACGACTCTGGCACTCAAATCTCCCTGATACGGGAGGACAGAATCCCCCGAGGGGCTACCGTCGATAGACGACAACTAATCACCATCGAAGGTATCAACCATATCAAGCTGATCCTTCCGACCGTGCAATTGAGAGTCACCCGACCTCATTTCTCCAAAGTTTGTACCCTTGCAGTTGCAAGCTACATCCCAGGAGGTTATGACCTCCTCCTAGGGCAAGACATGAAGTCTCCCTCAAAATTCAAAAAGCCTAGGGGTCCTAGCCCCACCACAAATCACTACAAAGCAAGGAGCCATCGCAATTCTACTTCCTCCAGGAAGTACGTCCACCAACAGCCTCCCCCGTTACCAAGGAGGGAGATTGATCATTCACAGTTCCGTTGCAAAACCTGCAACGTGATAGGGCACTCCACGAATTGGCCTAAGTGCCCTAGCCGACTACCAGCAGCGGACAATGTCCATTTTCCACAAGGCTTAGCCTTCAACAAGAGACAGGAGCCTTTGTCTCCCATTTCCAAGGTCACGCTGAGAGGTATTGCACCTCCGGTACCCGCCACAGGTCCAGTCGACCTCAACTCTCTGCCAGTGCCACTTGGCAGCACTGGGCAGTGCCAAGCTCCGTCCAGCCTGGACGTAAAGCCACCACAGAACTTGACTTCTGCGCCTGGCCCCGAGCTAGTGCTGGCGCCTAACCTAACCAAGGATCCTCCTACAGGAGATCCTCCAACAGGCATGGAGCTTACCGCAGCCCATGGCCAATCCAAAGTCCATGAGTCTTCTTCACCCTCACCTCTGTCGCCCAAGGATGAACCTCCGGCAGACCTCACCTTCATACCTCCTCTGGAAAACCAGGAACTGCCCAACCAGGAGTCAGCCCGGAGTTTTCCCCTTACGACGGTTGTCGCAGCAGCCGGAGTGAGGGCCTCCCTTGCAGTAGGTTCCACCTCTACGACGGCTGCTGCAGAGACCGAAGTAGGGTGTTCTCCTGAAATCCCTCAGGCTACCACTGCCTCTGCTCCTGCCGGCGTTTCTGGCCTTCCCCCAGAGTCAGTGCCTCCGTCTACTCCTAGGACTGGTATAGCCAGGTCATGGAGGAATAAGAAGAAGAAGAAGAAGGGACGTAACCAATCATTAACAAACTAACCAAAGAGCCACATGCTCTCCTTGACACCTGTGCCCGAGGTACAGTGTCGCATTCAATTGCAGAGTGATCCTGGCACCTACCCAGAGAAGGTAGCCAGCCTGATCTCTGCCAGTAGAACTAACCCTCTAACCCCTAGAGATTGTGATACTAACACTCATGTAAATGTCATAATTACCTCATTGCATTTCCATCCTGGTAATGCACTAACCACTCATCATCCTCACGCTTCATTACCTCACCTCATGTATTTTAACAATTCCGGCGACACATTACTGCTGTGCGTACCACACTCTGGAATGATTGCGTCTCCCTTTAACTGTATTGAGTAGGTTAGGCTAATGATTTAGTACCAGGGCATTAGGTTAGTAGCAAGTAGAATTTTCAAGTAACCTTATCTAGGGGTAGAGTAGACTGTCGTCACAGACAACCCGTAGTTATTACTTAGGCTAGATTACATCACTACATTAAGTTAGTACACTTAGCATCTTTACCTATAAGTTGGGTAGGCCATTGTAGTCAGCCGTATCGCTGCTCTAAAAACTTCAGGTTAGAGTAGGAGAACTGGGTAGTCGAGGCGATCAACTTATTTAAGCCAAGACCTTCACGCCCGAAAGGGAGTGAATGCCTTCTTAACAGGGGGAGCTGCTACGTTTATAGAATGCTTCGCCTTCCCAGCAGAGTTTTAGTGGTATTAGTTATAAAAGAAGCAGCCCTGCCTTCTCCTAAAGCAACTGATGTTGGGAGAGAGAGCATGTCGTAGGAAGGTATTTCCGGTCTGACGGAAGCTTAGGGTAAGAGAGGCAAGTCTCAAGAGTAGCTAGGCTTCGAGATGGATTTTAGGGACTTCTACAATAAGACCCATTTTCCTTCCCAATTTGCTGGCGTTGTGTTTATCACTTTTCAGGCAGTGCCCGAGGCGATGTATGGAAGCCCCAAGTCATTAAGTGAGAACCAGTATCTCTCTCAGTCGACTGCGAGACGTGACCCAGGACAGATGTCCAGCCAGCCAGCCTCCCAGACTTAAGCCTATCGGCTCGGCGTACTGGCGGGCACGAACCCCAGACCTGAACAAAGTCAGGCCGCATTCTTCCACAACGATACACTGAATATTGCATCCAGGTACGTCTAAAAGTGTAAACTTCAACCCAGCACCTTTTACTACCATACGACTCTTGCTAATTTCATTTTCAAGTCTCATTTTTACCCCTTCTACATCAAAAGCCCTTTGTCCTCATCGGGCCACGTGCTTCCCTTTGTGACTTGTTAAAGACCAAGCCTTCAGTGCTTACCTCAGTGAAACATTAGAGTTTCCTTCCCCCCAGTGTTAGAGAATTAATCAGCCTTAATCAAAGCAAGAAGTCATTTTTTCTTTTGTCTTGTTTAATCTGGGATTCTTTTCCAGATTCCATGAGTCACGTGCCCAGTCTCTCTGCCCGCAAGTGTGCATTACCCAAGTTTATGAAACCAGCTTGAATTAATCCATTTGGAGCCAGCTATTATCCATTTGTGAGAGATATATAAGTCCCTTCTCCAGGCCAGGAAGGGCCTTTTGTAAATAAATAGCTGTAAAGTAACGAGCTGAGTTTTCTGGTGACCTTCCCCTCTAAGAAATTATCAATAACTATCAGTTTACGGTAAGTTAAAGCAATTTCCTCTTGAAATACCTCAATTATTTCCGTTTACGTATATAGCCTCTCTCAAGGCCGGGCTTAATACGTAAAAATATATATATTGTTACGTATTAAGCCGGCCTTGAGAGGCTATATACGTAAACGGAAATAATTGAAGGAGGACAAGTTGAAATTAATTGAACTTACCGTAAAACTGATTATTAATGAATATTTCTTTAGAGGAAAAGGTAGGTCGCCAGAGACTCAGCTAAAACTTTACAGCTATTTATTTACAAAGAGGCCCTTGCTGGCCTGGAGAAAGGTAAATACAGCGTCCACCCGTTGGGACTTATAAACTCTCACAAATGGATAATAGCTGGCTCAAAATGGATTGATGAAAGCTAGTCTCATAAACTTGGGTAAGGCAACACTTGCGGGCAGAGAGACTGGGCACGTGACTCATGGATCTGGAAAAGAATCCCAGATTAAACAAGATAAAAGAAAAAGGATTTCTTTTTATCAGTTACTGTTAGCAATTCGTTCTCTAACACTGGGGAAAAGGAAACTATTGTTTCACTGAGGTATGCAATGACTTCATTCGTCTGGGACGATCACACAAGGGGAAGCATGCGGCCATGAGGCAGTGAGAGGGAACAAAAGGATGAGTTCCTTTTTGGTTGGAAATTGAATTGGGAAAATGAGGATCACATGGATAATAGGTGATAAGGGACTGGCAATATGCTGTTTCACAAGACGTACCTGGATGTCGTGTTCAGTGGCTCTTTGTAGTGAAGCGTGGCCTGGCTTTGTCTGAGGCCTGGGTCGATTGGCGGGCCACTCACGCCCTGGATAGGCCTAACAGGAAGGCAGGTGGTTGGACATCCGTCCGAGGTCACGTCTCGCAGCCGACTGGGGGCGAACCCAGGTGTTTTGCTTGGGTGTTGGAAGTCAGCTTAACCCCCCACGAGCAAGGCAAATCCTGGAAACAAACACACAGCCAGCAGAGGGGTCACAGGAAAGAGAGCTTAAGATATAGGTCTAAGAAGTACCAATCTGCCTACATCCTTCCCTTTTGAGATACGTCCCTAAAGCTGACAAAAGACTCTTTTCCCCCAACTGGGGAACCCCCTATCTCTGGCTGGCGGGTTTTGGTTCCCGCGTTTCCTAAAAATCAGCTGATATTTGGAGGAAATGGCTGCCATTTTCCCTCCCAATCAAATTAATTATGAATTGCGGGGGTAGACGCAACGATCTATAAATGTAACAGCTCCCCCTGTTAAGAAGGCATTCACTCCCTTTCGGGCGTGAAGGTCTTGGCTTAAATAAGTTGATCGTCTCAACTACCCAGTTCTCCTACTCTAACTTGAAGTTTTTTGAGCAGCGATACAGCTAACTACAGTGGCCTACCTAACTTATAGGTGGAGATGCTAAGTGTACTAACTTAATGTAGTAATGTAGTCTAGCCTAAGTAATAACTACAGGTTGTCTGTGACGACAGTCTACTCTACCCCTAGATAAGGTTACTTGAAAATTCTACTTGCTACTAACCTAATGCCCTGGTACTAAATCATTAGCCTAACCTACTCATTATAGTTAAATGAAGACGCAATCATTCCAGAGTGTGGTACGCACAGCAGTAGTTTAGCGACGGAATTGTTAATGATGAGGTAATGATGCGTGGGGATGATGAGTGGTTAGTGCATTACCAGGATGGAAATGTAATGAGGTAATTATATTTAAGTGAGGGTTAGTATCACCATTTCTAGGGGTTAGAGGGTTAGTTCTACTGGCAGAGATCAGGCTGGCTACCTTCTCTGGGTAGGTGTCAGGATCACTCTGCAATTGAATGCGACACTGTACCTCGGCACAGGTGTCAAGGAGAGCCTGTGGCTCTTTGGTTAGTGTGTTAATGATTTGCTACGTCCCTTCTTCTTCTTCTTATTCCTCCAGGACCTGGCTATACCAGTCCTAGGAGTAGACGGAGGCACCGACTCTGGGGAAAGGCCAGAAACGCCAGGCAGGAGCAGAGGCAGTGGTAGCCTGAGGGATTTTCATGAGAGGACACCCTACTTTCGGTACCTGCAGCAACCGTCGTAGAGGTGGAACCTACTGCAGGGGAGGCCCTCACTTCGGCTGCTGCGACAACCGTCGTAAGGGGAAAACTCCAGGCTGACTCCTGGTCGGGCAGTTACTGGTTTTCCAGATGAGGTGAGAATGTTAGGTCTGCCGGAGGTTCATCCTCGGGCGACAGTGGTGAGGGTGAAGATGACTCATGGACTTTGGATTGGCCATGGGCTGCGGTAAGCTCCATGCCTGTTGGAGGATCTCCTGTAGGAGGATCCTTGGTTAGGTTAGGCGCCAGCACTAGCTCGGGGCCAGGCGCAGAAGTCAAGTTCTGTGGTGGCTTTTACGTCCAGGCTGGACGGAAGCTTGGCACTGCCCAGTGCTGCCAAGAGGCACTGGCAGAGAGTTGAGGTCGACTGGACCTGTGGCGGGTACCGGAGGTGCAATACCTCTCAGTGTGCCCTTGGAAATGGGAGACAGAGGCTCCTGTTTCTTGTTGAAGGCTAAGCCTTGTGGAAAATGGACATTGTCCGCTGCTGGTAGTCGGCTAGGGCACCTAGGCCAATTAGTAGAGTGCCCTATTACGTTACAGGTTTTGCAACGGAACTGTGAATGACCCCTAGGCTTTTTGGAATGCGAGGGAGACTTCATGTCTTGCCCTAGGATGAGGTCGTAACCTCCTGGAATGTAGCTTGCAACTGCAAGGGTACAAATTCTGGAAAAATGAGGTCTGGTGACCCTCAATTGGACGGTCGGAAGGATCAGCTTGATATGGTTGATGCCTTCAATGGTTATTAAGTGACGTCTATCGACGTGAGCCCCTCGGGGATTCGATCTTCCCGTATCAGGAGATTGAGCGCCAGAGTGTCGTAGGCTCTGACGTGGCTTGGCTGATAATGGCTTTGGAGGGGTGCGACGGTTATAGGGCCCTTAGCTGGTCCTAGGGAAGAAGGATTTGTAATAGCCATTGCGATGGCAGGAATATTAAAATTTGCGCACCCTCCATAGTTGGCAGACATGTGACCCTTGCGGCCACAGTCTCGGTAGAACTTGTTCCAGAACCTCTTCCGTGGCACTGGATGATAAGACCGAGATGCCCCCACAGGTTGCGAATCTGTAGAGTCACCAAGGCTGGCAGTGTGCTCTGGCACAGGTGAAGAGTCCTCTCTGGCAGTGATTTGAGGTAGGGAGGTTAAGGAAACCTCCGTTGAATCATCCCCCGGAAGCAAGTCCGGGGTTAACTGGTGGGCTTACCTCTTCCAAAGTGGAGGAGGTAGGCGGTAAGATGGTAAGAGGCTGAGATGATGCGGAAGAAACGTCTGGGTCTGACACTGGGTCAGGGCCAGGTTCACAAATAAAAGGGATGTCTGGGACATCGGAGGCACTAGCCTCTGAATCTAAAATTGAGGTTTGATTATGAGGCATGCTGCAGGGATCCGGTGCATCTGGTAGTGGGAGCTGCGTCCAGGGGAGATACGGCTTAAGTAGATCCCGGCCCAATATCACCTGATAAACATCATGAAATGGGTCAACTACGCCCAGGCGGCACAATGTGGTTTCCCGGGTCTCCTGGTCCAGAAAGGGCATTTCAACATTCTGAAGGGACGAAGGAACAGAATAGAGGTTACCGTCAATCCATTCAAACTGAATTTCTTCGTCCGTCTGGATTTTGGCACCCCTAGGCAATGCCTTTCTTGAAATAAGGAGACCTGGGCTTCGGTGTCGGCCATGACTTGTACCATGATAGGCCGTAGGAGACTGTTCATCAGGCAGGGCTATATGGTAGCCTTGGAGAAGTTCACCCTGGAAGCTCTCATCCCAAGGTAGAGATCGACTTGGGCACTGGTCTGAATCCACAGCATGCCCACGCACACAACAAGTGGTGCAGAACCTCCGCAACCACCTCTTACCGGGAGTCCAGCTCATGGTCTGGGGCTTAGAAAC
This sequence comes from Macrobrachium nipponense, assembly GCF_015104395.2. Lineage (NCBI taxonomy): Eukaryota > Metazoa > Arthropoda > Malacostraca > Decapoda > Palaemonidae > Macrobrachium > Macrobrachium nipponense. The sequence continues at coordinate 84,343,577 of NC_087202.1, read as the reverse complement.
TAGCAGAGAGATTTCGTCATCTCGGAGAGCTTTTTGGTATGCCTTTCTCTCTGTTCTATGGCTTTCCTCTCTGCTTCTCTGGCCTTTTCTTCTGATTCTCTTTCTTCCTTTTCTTGCAGGCGCTCAGCAGCCTGCTGCGCCTTTATCCACTGGTCAAGTGCTGGTCCAGTGTAACCAGCCTCCTTGCCCAGATTTATGAGGGCTCCGAGCTTCTCTAGCTCTCTGGCAAAGAAGTCGCGGGAAGCAGGGGAAGACATTTCCCTTAGGCTGCAGTAGAGGCTCGGATGAAAATGAAAATAATGGCCAGGAAGGGTACTGAATGGAATGGGGTGCCTACTGTTTTGAAAGTGCACTCACTTGGAAATGGGTTCTGCGATAATGGTAATGAAAAGTCTGAAAAGACTGGGTGCTCGGTGGCACTTTGTGAATGGCACCTTCTGATGAGGTGAAAAAATCGAATGAAGTGTGCGGCGTACGTCACACTTACGGGCGTTCCCAACTTGGGAGACGCTGGAATGGGCTACCTGTAGGTCCAATACAGGTGCACGGCACTTTTCGGAGGCGTTCCTTGGTTCAGTGATCCAAAATGGTGGATACTCTAATGAATGGGCGTTCCGTAGGACGGACACGCAGGTATAGGGCTACTTGTACGTCTGTACAGGTGCGCGGCACTTATGAGGAGGCGTTCCTTGGGCAGCACTAGTAGTGCTGGTATTGCGGCACTTCGGGAGGCGTTCCCTTGATTGGTCCGAAGGATCACTGATCCTTGTACATGGACATTAATGAATTGGGCGTTCTGTAAGGACGGACACGCAGGTTTGACAGCACTTAGGGCTGGTATTGCGGCACTTTGGGGAGGCATTCCCTTGATTGGGTGATCCGGGATAGCGGATTCACTAATGGATTGGGCGTTCCGCAAGGACAGACCCGCGGGTTTGTCAGCACTTATGGCTGGTATTGCGGCACTTCGGGAGGCGTTCCCTTTGTTGAGTGTTCCGAAGGATCACTGACCCTTGTACACGGACACACTAATGAATTGGGCGTTCCGTAAGGACGGACACGCAGGTTTACTTGGGCGTTCCATAAGGACGGACACGCAGGTAGAATGGCTACCTGTACGGCCTGTACAGGTGCAATGGCACTTATGAGGAGGCGTTCCTTGGAGCACTGGTATCGTGCTGGTGTGTCCCGGACACTACATGCAGTATACTTAAATATACTGAAGTGAAATGGTACTCTGTTCGTGGCAGAGGGTAATAGTGGAGGAGAGAAAGTAAAAGGTGGGAGTACTTCAGCAGCCAGTCGATGGACAGTGTCACGAATTAGTGGCACTGTAAAACAGTAAGACCTGACGTGCACTGGTGGTGGCCAGTCCTAGACTGGTAGGCTTCCTTGTCTGGAAGTAATGAATTTGCGTGGCACACTGTGCGGGTTGTGCTTGCGGTATACGCAAGTCTTTTGTGATAAAGAAAATGAAAAGACCACTCGGGCAACGACAGGCAATGGAAATTTTAGAAATGCTCAGTCCCTTGCTGAAGTACTCGATAAATGAAATAGATAAATGCTTGCTAACTGCAAGGGAGACAGGCGCGTACGTATCACGCTCAGTGTAAATGAAAGACACAAGAGACTAAAATAATGTTAATTCTGCATGCTATAATTAATGGTAAGATGTAGTACTCTTGGCTTCGTGAATACTGGGTTCTGGTTCTCTCTCTCTCTCTCTCTCGGAGAGGGTGAAAAATGATATATGAATGAACTCCCTTATATTGAATTGAACTACTAATGTTAGTTTAATATGACGCAACTTGCGTTAAATGATTTACTTACGTTAACGTGAAATGAAAGAATTGCTTTGGATAACGTTTTATGAAAATGATAACGCGCTCGCGTTGAACGATTTTTACGCTAATAGTAGCGGCTTGCGCTTATGAAATGATTTGCGTTTCAATATGAATTTTACAAAGACGCGTTTTACGTTAACAATTCTTGTGATTTACTCTACTTGAAGATTTACGTTAACTTTATGTAAGATTACTAGGTCCCTGTGAACAGTGAAATGACGGTAGGAATTTTAAAATGAAAATGTTAGTAAACACTTGTGAATGAGGTTACGTTAAGTATGAAGTGAAATGAAACTTTCGCTCAGCGAGCGAGTGAGCGATGCGACGTGAAACGCGGTGAGCGGGCAGAGCGGGTTGGACATCGTGTTGTTCAAAACAGCTGATCCTCTGTAAATGCGAGGCGATTTACAACACGAACTTCTAGTTTCTTATTCAAGGCGAATTACGTTAATTTCTCTGGCAGAACAATAGATACTAGTACCGAGATTGATATTATTTACGTTAAAACTTTAAGACTTACGTTACTTTGCTTAAATCGTTGAGATAATTCTTAAAGGGGGTAACAAACAGGGCTGCCGCTGTGAGTGAACCGAGGGCTGGCTGGCAGGCTTGAGAGTGCGCGTGCGCGAAGCTGAATTAAGCTGGGAGGTAAGCGGTTACCAACAGTTGGAATGAAAACTAAGTTAAAAATGAATTCCCTAACATATCACAGACAAAAGAATTGTACACTTCTTTTGCCGTAACTATTAGTAAAACACTACTAACTAGCTAGGCTTTCGAACACAGCAATAAACCGTGGCAAAGCACTTCCTAGTTTGATCTGGTCCTTTCTGGCATCTATCTAATACACGTGCTCTGTCTCGTCCGACGAGAACAATGCGATTTACAAAATAACAGAATTCGCTCGGCGCTCTGGCCGTTACAATATAATAATATTTCTCACTTTACACTTGTTTAAACACTTCGACAAAAAATACTTAAACGTACCTTAAGCTAACATTGGTTATAGAATAATCATATTAATGAATGGGATACCTTACCGTGAGCCAGTGTGTCTTTCCCTGCAAGTGTGTATTGTTTTGCGCTTTGAAAAACATTTACATTCGTTTTACAAGGATAACGCGGTTTACAAGCTTTTTTTAAGCAAGCCTAGATTCGATGCTGGCAAGCAGTCGTCACTGTTACTCGATTTACAAGCCAGGAGACTGGCAAGAGTCGCCACTGTTACGTATTAAGCCGGCCTTGAGAGGCTATATACGTAAACGGAAATAATTGAAGGAGGACAAGTTGAAATTAATTGAACTTACCGTAAAACTGATTATTAATGAATATTTCTTTAGAGGAAAAGGTAGGTCGCCAGAGACTCAGCTAAAACTTTACAGCTATTTATTTATAAAGAGGCCCTTGCTGGCCTGGAGAAAGGTAAATACAGCGTCCACCAGTTGGGACTTATAAACTCTCACAAATAGATAATAGCTGGCTCAAAATGGATTGATGAAAGCTAGTCTCATAAACTTGGGTAAGGCAACACTTGCGGGCAGAGAGACTGGGCACGTGACTCATGGAATCTGGAAAAGAATCCCAGATTAAACAAGATAAAAGAAAAAGGATTTCTTTTTATCAGTTACTGTTAGCAATTCGTTCTCTAACACTGGGGAAAAGGAAACTCTATTGTTTCACTGAGGTATGCAATGACTTCATTCGTCTGGGACGATCACACAAGGGGAAGCATGCGGTCATGAGGCAGTGAGAGGGAACAAAAGGATGAGTTCCTTTTTGGTTGGAAATTGAATTGGGAAAATGAGGATCACATGGATAATAGGTGATAAGGGACTGGCAATATGCTGTTTCACAAGACGTACCTGGATGTCGTGTTCAGTGGCTCTTTGTAGTGAAGCGTGGCCTGGCTTTGTCTGAGGCCTGGGTCGATCGGCGCGCCGCTCACGCCCTGGATAGGCCTAACAGGAAGGCAGGTGGTTGGACATCCGTCCGAGGTCACGTCTCGCAGCCGACTGGGGGCGAACCCAGGTGTTTTGCTTGGGTGTTGGAAGTCAGCTTAACCCCCACGAGCAAGGCAAATCCTGGAAACAAACATACAGCCAGCAGAGGGGTCACAGGAAAGAGAACTTAAGATATAGGTCTAAGAAGTACCAATCTGCCTACATCCTTCCCTTTTGAGATACGTCCCTAAAGCTGACAAAAGACTCTTTTCCCCCAACTGGGGAACCCCCTATCTCTGGCTGGCGGGTTTTGGTTCCCGCGTTTCCTAAAAATCAGCTGATATTTGGAGGAAATGGCTGCCATTTTCCCAATCAAATTAATTAATTAATTGCGGGGTTGACGAAACGATCTATAAAGGGAACTAATTGTAACCAATATATTATATAATAATATATATAATAGGTATCATATATATATAGTATATATATAGAATATTAATATATATTTATATATATATATATATATAATACATATATATATATATATATATATATATATATATATATATCTATATATATATATATATAGATTAATATATATATATATGATATATATATATATATCTATATATATATATAATATATAACTATAGACTGGTAAAAACACTGAGAAGAGATACAGAATGGGAGGTATTTATACCAAGAAGATCCATCCACAGTTAAGCCAATTTAGGTCACTCCCGTTGATAATTCCTCTTTAATCCTCATTCAACCAACACTGAGAGGATTAAAAAGGAATTATTAACGGGAGGGACCTAAATTGGCTTAACTGTGGATGGATCTCTTGGTATAAATACCGCCTTTTCTGTAACTCTTCTCATTCCTTATCTACCTGACGAGAGAGACAGCTGTCTCTGAAATATAGTACTTTCTTTTCTTTTATATTTCGGTGTTTTATGCGCTCCTTTTATCATATATATTATAGATATATAATATATATATATATACACATATGTATATATACATACACACACACACATATATATTATATATATACATATATACATATATATATATATATATATATATCATATACATACATATATAACATATATACATATAGAAACATATAAATACATATATATATATATATATAATCTATATAGTATATATTTATTCAGAAATTCATGAGAATTTGCTATATATTCTAAGTGTAGATGCATAGCCTTAACAGTATTTCTTAGACAAATTAATTTTTTATTCTTATTACCGTATTACATAAGTTTCTAAGCATTATCCTAATTTATACGAAACTGCTACATTAAAAATTCAGTACAGTTTTCCAACGTTTATTTACCTTTTCAATTTTGTTAAGAATTCGGCGTCATTCATTTTCCTAATCTTTTGTAGAAAATAGTTTTAACTTCCATAAGCTTGAGAGATCAGAATGTCTCAGGTTAAGCTTTAACAGAAGCGAAAAGAATGTTTGCGTTACACATATTTATCATCAATTAAATACAGAAGATACCTGTTTCGTTATTTGTTTTGTCAACTAGAGCCTCTCACTCTAATCGTTTTATCATTGATGTGCCAAAGACAAACGAATTAATTGTGGAGGTAGGTTTTTGTTAGACTACAAAAGGTTGTGTCAGCATTTCTTTAAAACACCTTAATTAGTGCATAGTTTACATTAAAATTCTTTAGGATGCTCTAAGACTTTTCCTCGAAATCCCATCGATTCTACGTGAATCTTTTAGAGCTTTGCTATTAGTTGAGTTGTTTACGTTTTCCAGAGTTATACGGTTTATGGATCGTTGTTAGACTCTAAAAAGTAGCGTACAAAAACTAATCAAATTGCTACCCTCGGAAACGAAGAAAATGTGAAAGTATTTCCTCTGTCGTTCGTGTCATCGTCATCATAATCTATTAATTGGTCATAAAACTGAAGGGTTAACAGGATAATTCCACCTCAGCTGAGCTTCACTCATAAAAATTACAATCTAATTCTTCTCCCTGTTAATGATTCAACTTTTAATTATGCTGGCGTAGAAAATGAGCCCGATAATCCCCACTGACAATAATCATATTGCTGCCGGTCCATTAAAAGACTCCGGAACCTCATTTTTTCCAAGGAACAATTTCTGCACGGGTTTAATTCGTAGTAAGAATTCCGTAATATAATTTTGTTTTAATCTCTGGACAATTGAATAAAGATGGGTCTTCGGTATATAGAAACACACAAAAATCTGCATTACATTATATATATATATATATATATATATATATATATATATATACATATATATATATATACATATATACCTATATAATATTATATATATAATATATATATATGAAATATATAGATATACTTACATGCATATATATAGATATATATATTCATATACCCTGTACATATCTGTATCTATTATATATATATATATAATGTCTATATATATTAATATATTATCTATATATATATATGTGATATAATATATATATATATATATATATATAGATATTATATGATATATATATTATAATTATATATATAATATATATCTAAAACATAAGTATCGGAGAGAGAGAGAGAGAGATCTGAGAGGAGAGAGAGGAGAGAGAGAGACGAGAGAGAGGAGAGAGAGAGAGAGAGAGAAAGTTTGTAATTTAAACACAGTAAATAATTATAATTTTATTTACATGCATGCACGCAAAATCCACCCACACATATATATCATATATATGATATAATATATATACAATATATGCATATTATATATATATATATATATATTATATATATATATATAAATATATATAAAATATATATTATATATATATATATATATATATAATATGTTTATATATACATGTATATATATATATATATATATATATATATATATATATATATATATATACATATATACACGAATGTTATGGTTTTGTCATTTTGAATGCTGGTTGAATAAAATAAAGCTTTGTTATCTATCTTATGTCTGAACAAGAGAGAGAGATAAAACTAGAAAGTAGGTAAACGAATGAAAAATATAGCTAAAAAAACCAGCAGAAACATCGTCATAAGATTTGTTTCCGTTTTTTACATTACACATTTAAAACATATATACGCACATACTCACACACTCACAAACTCATGTATATATATATATATATATATATATATATATATATATATATATATATATATATATATATATATATATATATATTCGGTTGAAACTGAGGACCATGAAAAATCACTGGCTCTGTATCATGATCAGTTACTGCTTGCAGTGTTGGGGGGTCCTTAGCGGTGGGAGGTTGAAGCTTGGATTTCAAAACAATAGCCCCTTTGGTGTGCTTATTCCTTGTGAATAGGTACTATCTACTTAAATAATAATAGTAATAATAATAATAATAATAATAATAATAATAGCTTGACATGTGATACATGAAAGACGAAAAAAATGTTTTTAATTAGAAGTAATTTTTATTTTCTATTTTTTATTAAAGAAGGCAATTAAGTAACCAAAAGCTATTTTTTGTTTTTGTATATAATTGTATTCAGTTCAAAGGTCATGCTATCTTCCCTTTTAATATGACTTTCCATATGAATTAATTTTATCGAATGCAGTTCAGGAATTACATACAGATTCTGAAGAAGTGCACGCTTTAGGTCATCTGAAATTACAATAAGTATCCTAAGAAACTGAAAAAGAAAAAAAAAATGCTGAATATGACGTCAAACACTGTCGATGGTCAGTATTAAGGTAAGTTGAATAAAACAACGATATCACCTAATTCTTTAAAATTCCTTAACAATAGCTTCTATGCTCTCTCGGTAATCCAATGCATCATGTTATTAACAGAATAAAGAGTTGTTTAATCCCTTACAACGGCCCACCTATCAATACTGAACCTTAGGAATTCACTGAATAGCGTCATATAACGGAACGTCAAGAAAAAAGCTTTCAAGTCACGAATTATGCCGCAATGTCAATTTTTATACCTTTTCGTTAAACTCCTTGTTTTTTATTGCTTTCATTCATATCTGTGGTAATACCAAGTTGTGTTAGATACACTAAAAGATTGCGGGAAAGTTTCTGGAAGAAATGAAGTTCCAGTTTATATCCGTTGATTTATGCACTCATTTATCTATTATTTGAGTTCATTAATTTAGAGAAAAACTAAATATTCGGTCTATCAACTAATTAATTACTGTTTACACGTTTATCGAAACGAATAAAACCTCAGGTTGATGGAGAATGATTTAATCTGTCCAAATTCACGAATCCTTTAATGCAAAACAGTACTTACAGACGTGAATGCGAGAATATAGAGTTTGATAATTATGTATTATGAGGATAAAAAGGTAGATAGACATTTACGATTAGCAAGGTTTGTTTCATATCGGGAATGCAACATAGGAGTTTTTTTTTGGCAAAGTTATTACAAACATCACGAACGGCAATAGTGGTTTTAAATTCTGAATGGCTCTATACACGATGTAACATAAATCGCACAATGAAATAATTAAAGATAAAATGAAAACTAAGAGCTGTGGGCTTCAGAAACAGATAAATAATGATAAAACGGACCTAACGTTTGAGAATTACAAGTCAACGCGTTATATTTATAGTTATCATAAGCAAACACTTATTCATCCACAGGAGGTACATTTTCCATTGCAAATTTTATAGGTTTGTAAAATTGATTTCTTATACTTTCTTTTGAGTCGTCAACATTATTTGTAGTCGTGAAAAGAAGAAATTCAAGCATCGTCCATTGTGAAAAGGTACAGCTATAATTATTGCTCCTATAAAAGCAGTAATCACCAATTTAATGTTACCTCACCTGAAACCTGCAACTCTTCGAGGTCGTTTACTAGTGGGTTCTCTCTTCATAATTAATTATCTGCTAACATCACTGGCACACGCCACAGTGCTGGAGCAATTAATGTTGATATTAAGAACACAGTTCACAACCCAGGTAATAACTGAAACCCATTTCACCTCTGTTGGAGCTAACTTTTTTCTATTTATTTTATGTATAAAATTTAACTACACAGTTATACAATGAAACTGGTTTACCAGGAACGAAATTTGGCAAGATTTCTTACAGCGCTGCAAGGCTCATGAAGGTTGGTTGAATGGACCCAGATTCGCAATGACGAAAATGAATAAATTTGTAGTGTAGAAAATATTCAAACCGATTAATTCTTCAAACGACAAAAAGGTGAGGGATTAGCGTAAAAATATGATTTATTTTGTAATATAATTGACAGAGGTAATCATTATGTAACGCCTCAACTCTATTTATAAGTTTATGTGCATATTTTCAGTCATTACCAGACATTCGTAAACATGAAGGCGTTTCATTACATCAACAAATTGCGTCCATAAGATTGCTCAAGCATATCATTTAACTAGACATTTACGGCCGTAGCTGACTCGAACAGCGCATTATGCGCAATTGCATAGTCAACGAACAAATTTTTAGTCTTTTAAACGCTATGATTAACTGCCCTCCAGCGCCCAATTTACAGCGTTATTTCACGAGAAGTCATTTTTTTTTTAGACTTTTGACAGTCAATTCGCAATTTTCTCAACTTTACTGCCTAGTACTGAGAAAAAGTTGACGGGAAAACAGACATTATTCTGGTAACTGAAATTAATGCGGTAAAGACCGATCCGTGTAAATATCCCATAAATTAGACTTGGGAGGTGTTCGTGATATTTCTTTTATCGCCTGGAATTTCTGTCGCTCTCATGTCGTTCTGCAGACTTATACATCATTGCACACCTGTTGGGTTCGAATTCCTCCGTTTTTATATGCACACGTGCATATGTTTATTTTTTTATGATTCACTTTACCGGTTGTTGTTTTTTTCCGAGTGCCTGGGTATTTCGACAGGTGTAAGAGGGCTGGCAAAGTGGGAGCGATTGTTACATATGCAAATAGTGTATGGAAGCAATGCATAGATTACTTCTTTGTTTGTTGTGATATTTTACAATCTCGATTGCCTCCCGCGTCCCATCCCTCCCTCACCCCCTCCCCCCTAAAAAGGGAAACATTCTACAAAACAATTATTATTTCCAGGTAGTTTAGAGATGATGTTCTGACACATTTCGTGAACATATATCTGGTTTATTGTTATTTTATCCTAATTTTTTTTCCGAATTTATTTTTCGTATCGTCTGATTAGTTCCCATCATTTTTTTTATATAGTTGTTTATCGCTTTTAATTTCCACAATCTTATTTGTTATGTTTATTTACAAAGGTAATGATCAAATCGCAACTGAAAGCGAATTCGGAGACGCTGGAGGAAGATAGATAGATAGAGAGAGAGAGAGAGAGAGAGAGAGAGAGAGAGAGAGAGAAAGAGAGAGAGCGAGAGGGAGAGAGAGGGTTTCCAAAATGCAGAGTCTTAAAGAGAACAGAAAAAATGTAAGTCTCGTCTAGTGAATTTCATTGTTGTTTTAGTGAATTCCATTGTTGTTTTCACTTTGAAATCGAATAAAACCGATTAATTCTCTTTTTAGAGTCCAGCACTCTCCTCCTTCATTATACAAATCAGACACTGCTGCACTTAATCCAATGTAATTAGATGCAAATTCATTCTCGGATAAATCGAGAATGCTCGAAATATTAAACGGTGATAGAAAATATTTTTCTCTCGGGAGACAATACTCCCTGCACCATTTCAAGGCATGACAACTGGGCAGAGGGTATCGTGTACGGATTAAACGAAAGTCGAGTTAAATCTGTTCTTTTAAAGAAATCTTATCGGAAGGAAGAAATGTGTTGTAAAAAAAAGGTGTTGGAAAAAACTTCATTAGTCCCAAGCCGGAGATTCAGAGCGGAAGTGCATTAGCTATTTTGCATAGAAGTATTCAGCATTGTTTTTTTTTCTCACCCGTTAAAGATTCAACATTTACCAAGAGAGGAAGATGAGCAATATCTAATGATTTACTATGATTGAACCTTGGCAATGAAACCTTTACCGATAAAAGTGCTTCTGTAGTTCTCTTATGAGCTCCAACTTTTAACCATTATAAATTAATCTGAAGTACGTTTGATTTCCACGTATGACATGCAAAATTTTGGTGCACAGTGAATGTGGAGGTTAACAACAGGTTTTTGAGATGTTAACGCCTCTTTTTGTTCATATGTATTCCCAAAGTTCACACACACACTCATATATTACATTATTCACAACAGTAATGGAGGCTACAAAAAAAAAAAATAAATAAATAAAAAAAAAAAAAAACGGCCCATGAGAGATTCCTCGATAAAATCGGTAAACTAAGTTCCATCTTTCTCACTTTTAGAAGAGACTCCAACCCATTCGATGTGATAATATGATCATGAAAAACGGGGACCTAAATTAAGAGTGTTGATAATATGATTATGCAAAAATGAGTTATACTAATAGTACGAATGAGTTATATTAATGGTTGAATGAAAGGTTCAACAGGTAGGTTTTAAACCCTCAGGTACCCGTTAATGACAGGAGCGAATTCTGGCACGTAGAAGATAGCCAGCGAGAGAGAGAGAGAGAGAGAGAGAGAGAGAGAGAGAGAGAGAGAACTCTGCGGAGATCCAACACCACATTTAACTTAAGGAAGCAAGTCGCGAAGGTGAGAAGCACCGATCTTGAGAAGTAGGGACCAATGTAATCGATGGAAATATTTTTAGCCGAAGAAAAGGTGTAATTTTTAATGGCCCTTGGTCTGTGTCTGCCCCCTTAGGAGGGCCATAATAGGCCGACGGGAAGGGGGTCCTCAAGTTTCCCTATAGCCAACGTTGGCAGTAACTGAGGGAATAGTAGTTCGTATGATGAAGAATACTTTCTGCGATGCTCGTACAAGTATGAAAATTCGAATAAGTGTTGTCATTTACGTTTTTTAGCTATTTGTAGAAGTATAGGGCAAACTAAAGAAAAGTTGACAGAAAAGAAATGAATAGATTTTACGCACAATAGTGATCACAAGCTATACGAGATCGTAAAAGGTATAGATACAGTATATGCAAGTACAGGTGACTGCTCAAACCTAAGGGAATTAAACAGCAAACTCATTCTATGATTGTGAGCCACGGGCACTCTATTTTACGTTTATAATATTCCCTTGAAATTTACTTATTCCCAGAAATTTACATTTTATACTAAAATAAACCCACGAGTGGGTTAACCAGTTGTCAATTGGATATATTTCTCGCTTTGTTTCCGTATCGTTAGATACCCCAGACATGACAGCAGGTCTTCACCATGGGCGTAGGAAATTCCATGAAATTTTGTAAATTTTCTTTTACGAAAAGATTCAAGTTCAAGGAGCTTTGGTCCTTATCACACACTGGACTCATTCGAGCTGCCTCTCAAAATCTATGAATATTTTTTTGAATGACAATAGCTAGCTTTTCGGTTCGTCCAGAGTAATAGGAAGTGATTTGCGTTATCATAGAGAAAACCTCTTTTCAAAAATGATATGCATACATGAAATAAATACTTTACAACCATTAACAATAATTACAAAGTTCAACAAAGTATTTAAAAACGGAAACAGTCCAATTGGCAAAGTATCAAGCTCTCATTTAAAAAAATGAAAATTGTTTGCAACCATTAATAACAATAAATACCAAAAATCAAAACGGTATTTTAAAATAAATAAATGAATAAATAAACACTAGTTTCCTTCAAAAGATAATAAAAGTCTCTCTCT